>NC_034414.1:7201088-7313966 GCF_002078875.1 Numida meleagris | reverse complement strand
TACACAGCCAAGGTGATGGCTGAATGCGTACTGCCCCTGAAGAGAATGGAATTTAAACTCATATACCTCTTAAATACTGACAAACTCTTACAATTACTTTGTTTGGTTATACTTTGGTATCACAAAGTACACGCCTTTGTGATAACACGTTTATATCTTTAATTATTTTTCATTAAATAATTGCCAGAGCTCCTGTTAAGGATTACAGTAATTATTCTGATTAACTGCTGAATTTAGAGAGATTCTGGATCCACAGAGGACTATAATATTATGACATTAATTTTTACATCTTAAATTTATGACCATTGTTCACAAAGGTAATCGATTTCCAAATTACTGACAGATAAATATTTTGATATAAGCTAAAAGTGAAATACGTTTTTATTTTAATTCATTATGATTTATTGAAAAGAAAAATTAAGCCAAATTTATAATCCTGTGGAGAGGCACATTTTAATGGATGGGGTACAAAATGAAGAAATGGGCAAGTAATGACTTGGACAAGACACAGAGGGAGGCAATGTCATAAGCGTGCACTTCAAGTAAAGAATATGTAGACAGAGTTGACATGAGTGCTTTGATTAAAAAAATCCCTCTGTTTCGAGCGCAAGGCATTCTGGCTAATGGATAAGTCATGTTCATTGACAATCACATTAGTCCTTTTTGCTGTTTTAGCCAAATAGGGGTAATCATTTAGCATGCCTAATTTATATAGCTAAGAGGGTGGGTTATCAGTAAAGATGTACTGAAGCATTAAAGACTTGGGAACACTGACCTATCTGTCAAATTTGATCAAGCCCAAAGAAATTTAATTTGTTAATCTTGTTTGACAATCCTACTCTCATGCACTCTAAATGCTAATATATTTTGTATTGCAGTGAGATGCACAATCTACTATAAGACTTTTTATCTCCATTAACCAGAATCATACATTAGGTGTGCTAGCGTTTGAAGTAAGGGACTTTACTTGCACAATTAGGAGGACTAAAAGTAGGACTACAAATCTATCAACCTTTGTGTTATGTGTTTGCATGCCCAGTTCTTTCCTCAAAATATTAGAATAGGGCCTCGTGCTTTAATAATAACTGCAGCTAATATGAAAGTTTACAGTTGTTTTCTTATTGAACAGAGAATTTTTCTTTGCATATGTGTATACATATATATAAATATATGTGTGTACACTTACATGTGTACACACACAGCCCTACTCGAACTTCAGAAGTTAACCAATTGCGGTTAAATACCTCTAGACTTCTCAATTCCCTGAAGCAACGATTGATGATCATTTTATGCCTGGAGCAAAGGTTTCTGAGGTCACGAGAAGAACATAGCTCTTCCTAGTACCCATTCAGGCCTCATTCCAAGGGATACCTCTTTTTCCATCGGCTACTTCTCCAATAGTCATGACATTTAGCCTTAGTCTTTGAATCCAACGCTGCCTAGGTTGTACCCAGACACCATGGATCTGCGAGCTGAAAAAACTCTAGGCAGATTGTATAAAAAAAATAATAATCTCCAGTCTGATTAAATAGCTCAGAACAACTGACTTCTGCTGTTTCTAGACTAGCCTAAGAGCATCAACATTTGTGCAGATAATTTGTCCAATATTTGCATAACATAATATTTATAAATCTGCAGTTAGAAAACTCTTTCCTTGTTTGTTTCATGACAGTCCTCATTCTGAAGGAGTTTTGTACACTGTTTTTTCTCTCACCACACAGAAGAGAATATTCCTGTTTTCCAGTCCCTCCCCAGATTGCATGCAGAAGCCTAGCGGATTGAATTAGAGAGAATCCAACTTGGACAGTAACCATGTTCTTCAATTTAAGGCAAATTGGGATAATCACCAGTATCCAAGTATAGGCTCCAGCAGACACATTCAGTCCCTCAATCATACCAGAATATGCAATAGCCAGTTCTGGAATGCACAGAACATTAGCTAGAAAAGAATGACCAGAAAAGACTTCAGTTATCCTATCTTAAAATCACTTTTCTATTTCTACTAATGGAAAATAACAATTAACGTAAACGATTCTCCAAAATATTTGAGCTTTGTGTTACACCGAAAAATAAGTAAAGGAACAAAGAAATATTTTTTTTTGTTGGTATGGATAGAGATAATTCTGATATCACATGGGAATTATTCAGTTAACATTGATGAGACCTGACAGAAAGCACGGCCTGGATTTTTTTTTCCTCCATTATATATTTTTATATTAACTTATGTTCCATATTATACTGAATATAACTGGAAATTAGAAAATAGAAGTAAGTAAGGTGAAGTCAAAGTCAACTCTCCTGAAGCTGTCAATTTACTCACAACACTGCGGAAACAAACTCTACGTATAACTAGCACACCTAAGTCTTCTTGGTTTAGAGTCTGGGAATCAGCAGCACTTGGTTGAGGCAATCCCAGACATGAGTACAGACTGGGAGAAGAACTCATTAAGAGCAGCCCTGAGGGGAAGGACTTGGGGGTCTTTGTGGATGAAAAGGGGGTTGGCCCCTTCCAACTCAAGCCCTTACCTGATTCTAGAAAAATAGCTGTGAATGGGATGTGCAATGCACCGACTGAAACAGATTATTTCTTACAAACAAACTCCAGTATGACAAGCATGTCTAAGTCTTTGTTTTGATGGGCAACACCACCACTACAAACCGGCTGCAAATGGGCTGTGCAATCCACTGATAAATGCAGATTATTTCTTACATCATGTGTTTTGCTTCTCCGTATCATTATCTCCATAATCACGACAGCTAAGCAGAGGAGATAAAAGCAGTGCTGCTTGGCAGCCTGGAACTATTTAATTCTATTACTTATTTATCAGGATGAAACCCTAAAAAGTTGCGGGCATGAAAAAGGAATGGGGGAAAGAAAATAGTAAAAAGAGTCAAGCCTAGCTCAATTATTTTTTCTACCAAACTAGTAGAAGTATGAGATTATTTATTTCAAGACAGTCATATATTGCCATATTATCATATATTTAATGGATTATCTTTCAATACCGTGGGAGAAAAAAAACACAACAGTAAACACCTATTATGTTACCCAGAACCAACCCTGCAACAACTGTTTTTCAGAGCTGCTAGTCATGGAAATGCTACTGAGTGGTAATATTATCTTCTCAGCGAAAAAAAAAAATATATACAGCCTGTATGACTACCAAGTTTTTTTTGGAAGGGAATATATAGTGCTATCTCCAGGCAAAAGAAAGTTTTTCTATACAAAATATACGCGAGGAAATAGACCTGTCTGTCGATTACAGGGCATCTTCTCTGTCATACGGACAGCATGTATCCATATAGAGGAAGTACAGAACAATTTGAAATTTGTCGGAAGCCCACTCTCCAAACACAAAAGATTGAAGTAGATGAAAATCTATGAAACAAGTCTGAAAATCATCAAAATCATGATAACTTTTCCAACACCTTTGATCAAAAGAAAACATACCACAACACCTGGAAGAAAACCAGTATCTAATCTTAGAAAATTGAAACCTTTTATTTAAACTTATTTCTTCTCTTGGAAGACATGCATTTTCTGAAGAAAAATCTCTCCTAAGGAAAATTTTCAGAAAAATTGAAGATACACACATAAGTGTTATCACCAGCGTGTACTGGGCAATGTATCAATTAGCACAGAAGAGAAGAAAAAATTAAATGAATGAAAATATTCGGATGTACGCAGATGATTTAGGAGCACATGGGTCTCTATGTTGCTTTGGCTCTTTTAAAGCATTAGCTTTAAAAAAGGCACAGCATGGCCATCACAATTTAAGTTTAAAAACATTCAGTAAATGATTTTCCATTGTGCTAAAGTGAGATCATGGCCCTACCCAGATGCCTCTTCCAGGAGCTCATGCTGAATGCTCTGTGAGCACAAACCCCAAGGCTACTGAGTCCTTACCAAAAAATTACCTTCTCTTCTTGGATGTGGCAATGTTGAGACAAGAAGTTTTAACTGTGTTACCATAAGAGAACCGAAAGACAGCAATTTCTGTCTTGCATCATATCCCTTTCTAGCAGAAAGCTGTGTAAAAATAAATTTCTAATTTCACTCCTGGATATGAATGCTAACAAAAAGAGCTATACATTCTAAATTATTAGGCCATGAACATTATCAATAACTAAGTTGTTCTATATATATACACACACATACACAGACAAAGAAAATCACATGGTTTATAAATGCATACTAATGTATGTGCGTGTAAAGTACAGATATATGCTATCCAGATAATTGAATACCTTTGTGAAAACTTCACATTTTTCAACAAACACACAGAAATAGAAAAAAACCAAAAATCTAACACACACTATTCTACAGAAAGTTAAATGACCAAGCATACTTCAAATGTAAATTTTGAAACAAGTAATTGCAATTATTTTCCATGAAATATCAACAAAATTGAAAGCTACCACATGAAATAAGATTTCTGTAAGTTATCACATAGGACTAATTAAATCTCTTATTTCCATATATACATGTCTGAGATAAAATTACACATTTTCTTCCATTATGTTACGTAAAGTTTAGTTCACATAGATGTTAAACCACAAAAACTTGCATGTCACAGGGAAGCTGGCAATCTGAGCAAAATAATTAAAAACAGGAAAATCGGAGGGAAAAAGATGAACAAGGTTAAATATAAAAATAATCCGATGTAAATAGTGCTTTATTTATACCTGCAATTATGTCATCCATCTGCTCCAAAGCTGCTTCAAGCATATGACTAGCATCAGAAGCCATGATCTGCAATTTGTTGAGACCTTTACTCTTCCAGCTGAAAGACAGATGAAATCATATGCATTATACCACACCCAACCCTACAGAAAATGTGTTTCACTGTTTTATTATATATTAAGCCATGCAAGCAAAACTCCACACTATTAAAAAATTCAGCCTTGCAATATGAAAACTAACAAAATGCATACAAACCTGTTGCTGGCTCGACCCCAACAGTAATTGTATCTGTTTTTCACTTCTGACCCTTACATTACAGCACCAGATCAGCAACTCTGAAATCCTTATTTGTCATGCTATAACTTATGCTAAAAATTAGAGTTTCAACTGTCTTATTTTAAATATATACAACAACAATCTCTAACATCATTTCATATAGATGTACTTGTATGGTGCTCATTCAGGGACAATTGCAGGCACTGGCGACCACGACCAATGACACAACTGATAGCTAAACCACCTACATTTACTCTCAGGTGGACACTTCCTGAACAACTCAATCAGAAGCCAAAGGATAAAACCAGCTTTAACATAAAAATGTCATCTTTTTAATTGTGATTTCTGATGGACCACAAGAAAAGAAAATCCCTAAAAGTACACTTAAGGCTGAGTCGATATTATTGCATTGTAAGAAATGCTGGAAATCAGTAATAAGACCAATCCAATGGGAAAAAAAAGTAGCAATTAAAATTGTTTTCTTTGTTTATAAATCATGAACCCTGAGACAAAATTCTGGTGAAAAAAACACAAAGGTACAAAGAAAACTGATTTATTAATAGCTTGTATGTTTTCAGTGAGCTGTGTGTGCTCCATCCACTCTGGTCAACCACCATTATCTAAGGGACAACTGCAGGAATGAATGTCTGAAATTACTAGGTTCTAATTTGAGCTCTGCCCTTTAGCTTGTCATAATGGTTAAGCTATTATCTAATTTCAGATCAAATAGATTCGAAGAGCAGCATGAGAATGCCATATTTAAAAAAAAAAACAAAACAAATCTTTAGTTTCACCCAAGGCAAACATTCATGAGAATACATGTTGGTCTTGTCTTTCCATTTTTGTCAGAATAATAATTTAAGTACAAACAATGCTAAATGTAACTGAATTTCATCTAATCTTTATAGCAACTGACCCAAGTATTTCATTTAACGTTATTGAAAATAATACAACTTATCCTCAGGATTATCCTGGAAGTCACTATTTCAGCTGATATAAACTTAAAACTTCGGAACGCTTACATGTGAACATTTCAGACACTTCTTCCGATTCTGATGCATCGATTCCTTGATTTTGGTAGATATCCATCTTCAGTTATCATATTTACCTGCCAGTACCTCAGCAGATCCAGTAAAAACATTAGAGATACCCAGTTCTTAACTGCAATAAGTCACCTTCCTTGCAATTTTTCCTCCTACTTCAAAGCAACAATAACATGGCTCACAATCACCCCAGTGAAAAGAAATCCACCTACGGTAAGCAGCAGCCAAGGAGGTGCCTAGGCTATCTTGCTGCTGAGAAGAGCCACACCCCCAGAAATCTATGGCCACCAGCTGTGTTGGTAAATTAGGAAAGCAGGCTGGCTCAAATTAGAAGGAAGAAAAAAAGTGAAAAATACTAAAAGCAATATAGAGTTTCTATCACTAGGATATACTGCATGCTCTTCGTTCTCCAAGTTAAGCTCTGTGCTTAAAGTAGCTAGAGAACTGCAAATTTATTATTAACAAGTTGAACTACTATTTCTTAAAAAACATCAAATATAGTTTTTGGCCATCTAGAGTGAAATACCTACAGAAAACACTGAAACATTACAAACTTGAAATTTCACTTAGAGAAAAACTTTCAATAAAGATCTTGAGATAAACCAGAAGGTTTTGTTGAAAAATAACACAAAAGCTTCCTTCTATTTCCTCCCAGCCTCCACACCCCTCCCGTTTTCTCACCTGTATCTGCAGTGTATTTGCTGCTTAACTGAATCAAGCTAGAGTAAAATCTGCTGATCAAACAACCCTTCATTAAATGAAGTAACGCGCCTTGCTCCAGAGTGATAATGTAATATTACTTGCTTGACATCTTTTTTCTAGACAGACCTGTTGCTTGTGCTTCAGGCAAGTCTTATTTTCCCAGACACTCCCTCCTTGCAGTTTGACTCTTCTGAGCATTATTACGAAACTGCTTGTTAAATCTCATGCATCTTCAGTTACAGTTTCTGGTCTAGTTCTATAGAAGTCCCTGAAACTGTGGATTCTTTTTTTTTTTATTTATTATGGTTAAATAGTGTTAAACCAGACACCTGTATCAATCTCAAAGCATGCTGAGAGCCTAAGAGCCATCTGCCTATTTGCTGGAATTTTATTCCCAATTCTTTTTACAGCTTTCGTTCCTGAATGACATCAACACATGCAAAACATCATGATTTATCTACGTATATAAATACATACATTTTGAAAAATAGTTTCTGTTCAGTTCAGCAAAGCTGAAAAGACTTCCTTAGTGTTATGGAAGTAACAGTAAAAGTTTTAACACTAGCAAATTCTGAACTTCATAACACTGCATTAACTTACATAGCAGTAAAATACAAGAACCAATCTACTCACCTTTTCACGTCCCTAAGAAGAATTAACTTTTTCCTCTGATCACTAAAAACTGCTAGCAATTAATAGCCAGAGTTTTACTGTTAAGCAGATGTAAGTCTAAATTATCATCAACTCTTCTAAGCCACACGCTTACAATATTTTAGAGCTCAGCCCACAGATAAAGAAACTGCAACCCTGTTTGTCATGATTACCTAAGTAATAAGATCTTCCAGGAAGCGCAGAGCAAACTGGTCTGCATGCCCTAAACTCATTTTGCTCATCTAGCTTTACCCTGTAAATCCCAATGTGAGATTTGCATTTCAAATAAAAATTTCTCTTAAAACTAACTTACTTAGAGCCTGTACACTTTGCAAATTTCTTAACCTAGTTTCTGTATGCAGGCCTATAGTTTACTGTGTCCAAAAAGAACATAATACTTAACAGATGCATTCCCAATTAGGAAACGCCTTAATTAAAACTGAGTCCTTCATGACTATTCAGAGATTAGAATGTGAACTTTTAGGCAACACTTACGTACGATGTTTTTCAAAGCTTACTCCTAATAACAAGACTACTAATGTTATCAGTCATGGAAAGGGTGGAGCTTTTGACAAGAACTCTAGGTCTTCTCAATATAACTTTAGATCAGTTCACTGGGCAGCCTTCAAATTCCTCTTGCGTATAGAAAACACAGCTAATAATTAAATACCACCACCACCTTTTTTTTTTTTTCCCCTTCATTTTTTTCCCTTTTCCCCTGGGATAAATAAATACACGTTTGCAAAGCGCGTCAAGGATTCAAACTGAAATCTCACATTGCTTCGTACTTGATGGTATAATGAAAGATAAGTGTCTTGGCTAAGGCTCAGAAGTCCTCCACACATTCTTCAGCTGCAAGACAACTCCTGGGCTGGAATGAGCGTCTGTGCACAATTTCCACCCCCACCATTTCCCACCTTGCTTCTCCCCCAGCCGCACGCAGTACTGCACCCGCTCACCCCACAGACCTACAACTGCTGATTCATCTCTCCAGCTTGGCTCAGGAGTTCCCATGAAGCCACCAAATTCAGAAGTCATAAATATATATTTGGGAGCTGGCCTTTTAAAACCTAGCATACCTCTCTAATTAAGTTAATCCTTAGTTCTAACTAACCACCCACAGCTGCTGGGAATAGAATTTCTGGCAATCACTAGAACAGCATCCTCTGAGACTATGCACCCAAAGTCATATTCATCTGGTTATAGGTTAAATTTAATTTAAATATGTTAATATAAGCACTAGCTGCTCTATTTCCCGTTCATGTGCTTCATTGGAAAAGACAGAAGGGTAAACAGAACTCTTGATTCATTCATTAATCTTTATGAAATACATAAAAAGGAGACTAAAGCGTTTTTTTGTTTTGTTTTTAACAAGACAACTAAAAAGGAAATAAAGATCTTTTTTAGCTAGGGAGTGTAAAGGCTCCACCAACGGGGTGGGGACAGAGGTGGGAGGGAGTGCAGAGTGGAAGCTCTAGGCAAATGTAGATTTGCCCATGTTACACAGAGACCTGAAAAAGAATCACTTCAGGTCTGTGGAAGAAGAAAAGCACTGGGAAAGTCAACACACTGCCCAGAGTCCTTCTGTGAAAGGACATCCTTAGGATGAGCGCTGTGCTGTACAATACCTCCATGAGGGAATGAGCTCAGTTCATTATCTAAGTAAATGAGTTAAACTAACTTAGGTAGGCAGGCACTATAAAACCACCATACTGCTGCCGAGACAAGTTAGGGATAAGAACTACACCACTTCTAAACGTATTGTGCAAAATAATTTAATTTAAAAACAAAGAGAACTGAGCATAGTTAAATATACTGCATTATGATGTAGCCAAGTCAAGAAGGCAAACATCTGTTCTCAGAAACAAACCCATTAAGTTAGCTAATCAGAGTCTGAATTTAAAGATTTTATGTAGTGAAAAGAAAAAAAGGAAAACAAGTAAAATGAAAGCACCCTTAAATATCTTGTCAATGTTTTTGTTGCTTCTTTATGGTACTTAAAGAATTCAGATCAGCTCATAGTACCTCCTCCACAAGACACACAGATATTACATTACAGTTGTTAGTGGTAGTGGAACTGAATTTCCCAACTCATGTTTGTGCAAGGTCTCATCCTTACGTATAAAAGCTGACACCGACAGAATGGCATGTGAAAAGCAGAGTTTCTTCAGCACCTCCCTACAGCAGTTCTATCAGCTGCAGAAAGCTCTGTCAGTTGTTTTTTTTTTTTTTTTTTTTTTAAATCTCCCATAGATCTTAAAAGCAGCTTCATAATTTCATTTTAAATTGTTATCGGACTCTTTAAGCTTTATCTCTCTTACACATAGTAAAAAGGGAAACTTCATAGCCTCTGACTTTGCAAGTCTTAAAATAAAAATTGCATTCAGCATGAATTATTATTTTAAATGAAAATAAAACACTATTTTTTGTTCAGTTATCATTTAACTAATTCAAATTTCTAGCTTGTAAAAATAAAAAAAACCACAAAGAACAGCACCACATCTTCCAGTTTTCTTCCATGAAAGTCAACATTTCATTCCAGTCTTGTGCAAGCTACTGAACTCTAAACCCCATGCCTGGGAAAATCCCTACTACTACTCCCCTAAGAAAGAAAAACAAAGCCAAAAATCATGCAAGACTTGGAAACCTTAAGCTGAGACATGAAATAATGAATGATTCTGTGAAATTTAATTCATGTTGTAGTATAGGTATAGACGATTAACAAAAGCATTCTGGCAAAAAGCCTGCCTGTCCCAGTGCTCTGTCTCTAATGATGTTCAGTGCAACACAGGTGCAGAAGCAGTCTCCTCCTCTTCCTTTCCCAATAACCAGGGAGAACGAGACTTTCTTAATCACAAACTACGCAGGAATCATCATGTTTCACAGATGTTGAAGGACCAATCCTCTGTGGATTTATCTGATTTTTTTTTTGACTCGCTATTGAATGCTTTTCCAGTGAATGCTCCTATATTACCGAAAGACTGGTTATAGCAGCATGAAAAAGTGAGCAGCTATTTTATAGTACCTTCCCAGCCCTATTCCACTTTCTCTCCTACAGCATCCCCATTTAACTGAAGAGCAAGTCGCTCCTCAGAATCAAACCAATCCATCCCTTTCAACTCACTTCATGAGATGAACAAGGCTGCGCATAGCATTCGAGTTTCTGACCTTTAGAAATAGGACACAAAAGAAATACATGCTGACACATGTGACTGGGAATGTTTCCACGCAGAGTAAAAGCAACCAGTCTTCACAGAAAGAACTCTGCTTTGGAGGATTAAAAGGAAAGTGCTAAGTACTCCTTAAAATAAACAGACAGTAAAATAAGAGAGGATTGCTAAAGGACGCAGGTGGATACTGAAATACGCAAGATTCCTTTGTATTGCAGAAAAGCAGAACAAGTAGGAAGATTAACATGCTAGAAAATTGATTCCCTGCAATCAAAATAAAGAATTTCCAACCACAAGATTTTTCAGGTAAAAAAACCACAGGTTCAGGTTAGACCCCACAGAGAAACAGTCCAACATAGATGCAACTCAACTTCTGAATATTTCTAATTAAGAAGTGATCTACTTCTGGGTTACCCAGGTTATAAAGCTCTGTTCTGAATTTCCCTCAGCTTCATCAGTGTGATGACAAAACCTTTTGAAGTCTGAACTCAGTTTTAGATGTAAAATTTAAGAACAGACAGCTTTCTGGATTTTGTGAAACTACATGTTTCCCTCACCGAAACGATTCTTGCAGTACTTTAGGTGGTTTAACGTGGCCCAACCTGCATCTGCGGGCACAAAACATGCTGAATTCACACAGGCAGGAGCTGACCAGCACCAAGTACTTACAGAATCAAGTACATTTAAGATTCAGTAGCTATTTTAGGGAAGTGACTGTGGGAAACAAAAGAAAAAAAAAAAACATACTCCTGCTAGAAACAGCAAACAATTGAAGTGATTCTGCTTGGATTAAAAACATTCAAACTAAGAAGAACAAATGGGTCAGTATGAAAAGGGCCATTTGCCCACATTACTCATCACACCACTGAAAAATGTAAATTTTACAGCTGTGTCCATTTCATGCTTATGAAGACAACTTTTTAATGTTGATTCTTTCCTAGAGATAAGAAAATTAAGGAAAACATTATCTTCCAGTTTTTCTGCCTCTGGCTAAAGAAAATGTATAGCCAAGAAGTTAAATCCTGATCTTTTTATTTATTTTACTCTAGAATATCCTTGCAGTAATGGCCAGTAAGGAAGTAACTCTGTCAGGTATCATCCCACAGCTGATTTCTTATTTAGAGAACGGTATATTCTGTCACACTGACTTTTCATACTTAACGGATTAATGTAATTTTCTAATTATGAGTGAAAGAATTACCTAGAGAAGCAACACTGCAAGTCAACAACTTGACATCCAAAAGCAACACTGAATATTTTTAAACTCCACACGGTCCAGAGAAACTCGTAATATCTCCCAGTTGAAGAAACATTATTACAGGTGGCAGGAAAAATGTGTTATCCTTTATTCCTCTTTACTCAGCAGACCCTAGAAGAAACAAGATGACTAGAGACAGATTAAGCACCCCCTGAAAATAGAAACTGACTTTAGACGGAACAAGCAGCAGCCCATAACAAACATGTGACCAGATATATAGGTCTCCTCAATGAGCTGTTCTATGGAGAAGCTGTATTTTCTCCCTGAAAAATCTACTTAGCTAGGAAAGGATCTTAGCAGTGTCATAACACTGAAAACACACTCAAGTGCCCAGCTTTTCTATTTTACTTTGATCTGTGCAAGCTGTTACTGTTCCCATTCTATTGCCATAGCTGAAACAAGTACGCTTCACGTAACCAAATCTCCAGTTTTGACTATTTGGTGTGATCTTTTTATAGCTTACAGAAGAGTTCTGAAGCGACCGGCACTCCGCATCCGTAAAGTAGATACATCCGACAGAACATGAAACCAAAGAGAACCCGGAAATCTACTGTTACATATAGCACCTTTCATAATCAATCAAGCCAGGCGTTTTTCAGTTCCTACCAACGACAAAGCACGTCATCCTGCGTCTGCGGAGCATTTCAAGGAATTCAACCGCTAATGAACACACAGGATTCCTCCAGATTCATTTTGAAATAAATACCTTAGTTACTTGAAGGTGAATTGTGATCGAAAAGTATTCGCCAAAATAAAAACTGCAGCCTAAAAATTGTGCTAGTAGGCGTTACTTCCAGTCTAACCAAAAATTCTTTCATATGGTTGAAGTAAGTTAGAAAAACTGCCGGTAAGGCAAATGCTAGAGTACAAGAGTAACTGAAGCAGTAAGTTGATAGAAAGTTACTGTCTCTGAAATGAAATCTTTGAACTGAGACAGAAGGCAAATCAAACAGAACTATTTACTTACTTTATAAGGCCTGAATGTCACTGTAGCAGGGCCAGGAGCCTCCCAAACGGCAGTGACACCTGAGGGGATACTTAGGTCAGGCTTTAACATATCCTGTCTCACTTTGGAGTGTTTCCTGTTCGGTCCTATTTTGAAAAAACTCACCGAGTTTGTTGAAGTGATAACTGAACTGTGCTTTTCACTGTTTGGTAACTCCTTTATTGAGACTGGTTCGCTAAAATAACCACAGTGTTAAGATTCCAAGCTTGAGCTTGCAAAATCCTCCAAATCCCGACCAGCTACTAGCTGATTTGTCTTTATGAAACATTCCTCAGAAGTTTCTTGCCCCTGAGGCCAAGTGACAGTGCATAAAAGTAATAATAGTTAAAATAACAAAAAAGATTGAATTATTCAAAGCGTCCATCCATTGAGTGAAATTTATTTTTCTTTAGTAGAAAGACCACAGTTAACGTTCAATTTTTTATTTTTTCAGACTCATTTAATTCCATTGGTCAGAAACTGGATAGGAGTCTGCTTCCATATTGGTAATTGTGGCAATTTTATCATAATTTTTTAAGTAAAATTTGATTTGCTATTGTACGATATAGCCCACTGTGTTCCAGCGGTCTTTAAAAACTCCAAGTGGAAATATAAAAGACAGTTTTATTCTTGGGAAAAGGAAAAAAGAAAAAGAACCCACGTGCTCATGTCAAAAAGCACTGAAGAACTGACCTGCCATGAGGCCATTGTTTATTTTCCACTAGCTGCTATTGATAAGGTACAGCTTTGGTCCATGACAGGAGCAGTTCTTTTTACTTGATTATTTAAGAAAAGCAAATCAAAGACACTCCCTACAAAATGAAATTTACCACCAGCCCACCTTGGCACCTCAGTTTTTTCAGTCTCCACTAATTTGGAAGCTCTGTTTCTGAGTATCCTAATCTGGATTTCAAAGGATGCGAGCAGCTGCTAGCTCATTTAGCAAAAACTGACTGGCGAATCCAAACCAAAGTCATTCTAACGCACAAATTTCCCTCCTGTACAAAACCATTTATTCTGAATGTGCATGCCTCCCCCCATTTCCACAGTCTAAGCACTTAGTGAAGAAAGAACCAGCTAAGGCATCACAATCTACAAACCAAACCGAACACGTTAACTAATTTCCTAACTAAATGGAGAATGCAATCAAAGCAAAATAGATTCAGACCACAATTCTTGCAACACTTTTCTAGTCCTTAGCCTCATCTACAGCACTTAGGAAATGCATCATGCACTGGACGGAGTACTCATGAGTAACTGTTGTGGACTATATTAACTAACTATCTTTCACAACATACTACAAGATTTTCTGTAAAGCAGGCCAGAACAGATCTTTTTCTTGCACAAAAGCTTGTTATAACAACACTCATTTCTTCTAGTGAGGAAAGGTTCTACATAATGATTTTCCTTTTGTACACCTCAGGTTTGCCAGATCAAACCTTAAATTGTTGTTTCCACTTTCAGGTAAAATTACTACTTCAGATACATGTGGATTCCTACATTGAAGAACATTTTAATCCAAGAAACAGTATGTAACATTTCAAAATATGTAGCTAATCATTTATAATATATATGATCAAGATTTTCAGGTTTACTAGAATCTGTACAAACACTAAAATACCTCATACGAAGTTAAAAAAACAAAACCTTTTCACTTATTTAAATTTTTTTGTTGTTGTTGTCAGATACAATTAACGCATCCTTAAGAGAATCACGTATCTTACTTTCATTGATGCGTTACAGCCAGACTGTGCTTCTGGTCCAAATAAGTCACTTCAAAAGTTTAGTATTAGTCCTTCTTCCCTTCTTGAAACAATTATTAAAGTTACATATACTACAAAAGAGCTTACAACAAACATTATGTTTATGTTACATATACACACATGCATAACATTTGCAATTTGTAATTGTAATCTTACATACTTGCATAACATTTGCAAGTCGTAAGTGTATCCTAAGTCCAGCTAGGTGGGTTTATTTACATGCATGTAGTAAGCACATTTAACGCAGAGTTAACAAGGGTAACACGAGCCCATGTCTGAGAACCTGTGCTAAAGCTCCTTTCACATTCCGTTCAATCTTGCTGTTTCTAAAATTGTTTATACGTGCCCTGAACACATCCCAGGACCCAATGACTTGTTTTGCCTTTTTTTTTCCCGCTGATGTACTACATGACCATAAATCTCCCAGTGAAACTGTTCAGGGAGGGATGGTAGAGACGTAGAGATGGTAGAGATGACTCGTGCTTGTGTGATTTTTCATTCGCACCCTCTCTGCAAAGCACACAAGCTACAATCAGAAATAAGCTAAAGTCTCATTTTGTACCTTATGTTGGACTTAAAATCTTGACAAAAGTAGAAGGGGTTTAATGCACGAAGGAAAGGAATAGAATTAACATTAAATTTCGTAAGATCTCATGTTAACTTGTACCTCAAAAGAAGAGTCCTACGAAGCATATGGGAGCATCATCCCAGAATAACTGAACTACCGAGTAATTGAGGTTGGAAGGAATCTCTGAGAATCACCTACTTCAACTCCCAAGACCTTGTTGGTAATAGTATAAAGGTTCACATTGGCTGGAATGTCACCAAAGCACTGCAAGTAGAGTACACAGCTCATTTAATAGAAATTCAACTATGAACTAGAGAGGAATGGTGAATTTCAAGTAACAGATGGAGAAGTCTCATGCAATAATGCTTTAATACATCCTCTGTCTACACTAAGCACATCCCTGTGAAATGCAGAAACTTTGTTCCCCAGGATGGTTTATTCTGTTTTGTTGTTGTATTTAATAATCTATTTAGGAATAGAGTTCACCTATCCAGTGTCTTTGATAATTTTTTTTCCTCTTGTGTAGTGAAACATCAGAATATTTCAGATTGGAAGCTGAATGCATGGCATACTTTATCATCACAGAAATACATTCATAAATCTTACTGCAATGTCATTAGATTAAGATGTTCTGATTATGCATTATAAAGCAGATGCCACCAACTGCATTGCATTTAGTGGAATAAAAACATCACTGCCTTTTATTAAAGGGACAGATTAGCAAATATTTTCCCTTGTTAAATCAGGACTTCTGAAAACATCCTCTGCATAGTACAGATGGGAAATTCTTATTATTTTTTATATAAACAACAGAGACAGAAAAAAAGAAGGCATCCCCAGGTAAATAGTCTCTGAATTTGGGGAACAACCAGATTTGTTTTCAGAAGCAGATAAAGTGAAACATCAGTTGCCATTCCGTCCATGCTTGAAATCCAGACTAGTATTAAGCAGCTTAGATTTATCTTTTGTCAGTTCATTTTAGAGCATGGAGACATAGCCAGTAAGTGAATCATTCACTGAATACTCATACAGTGCGCATCATTGCTCTGAAGAAAACAAGACTCACATTCAGCATTTGAAAAGCAACTACATGAATCTTTCTTCTGTCACGCAGTCTATCTTAACATTGATTCCCTTAAAGACATTTCACTTCTCAAGCCTAATTATAGACTTGGCTGAAGGAAACCCAGGCCTGCTCATCTGTTTTCTCCAAATTCACATCTGCTTCAGGAAACCATCACCAACTTATCGCTATATCCTTTGGTGATATGTAAACATTTCTCTTACACTTCACACTTCTGTCATTTTACATTTCCAAAAGTCAGATCCATTATTTACCATTCCAAGCATGATATCCACCACGTGCTATCTCACCGCCATTCAGTTTCATGTTATTTCTTCTCTCTAAGCTAGGAAGTGCTGTATTTTCAGCAGTATTCAGCCCTCAACTTTCATCCTCACTTACTTCAGATCTTAGCTGGATAATCCAGTTAAACAGAAGAGCATTCATTTTTGTATGGATATAATACAAAATAAGAATATGTTTTATATACCAGTGGCTCCCCATTACCTTGTTGATCACTCAGCAGAAAATCAGTTGTTTTTTTTTTTTTTACTGTCCACTTTAATTGTCTGGGCAAAACACAAGACTAACTTTGAACAGCATCTTCATTATCTCTTGTATAGTTTGAAACGTAAGTATAGGAAGCTTTAAGAAAATACTCATTTGTACACTGAATATCTGTGCACTTTCCAATTCTTTGCATAGGAGTATGTTACTGGTCCAGTACAGAATGCACTCTGCTTTATTGGCAGAAGGAAAAGAGAACACAAACCCTTAAGAAACGACTAAAGAAAGAAAACAAAAGAAAATAACATTTAGAGTGTCAGGAATAACTTTAAATTTAATCTGTTACTACCTGGAACTTTTGACAGTGATTCCTTCTATAAATTGATGCTCTTCCCTGATGAGTTTCATTCAGAATATGTGTTACAACTATCAAGGCAGCAGACTATTCCTGGTTCACTAGATATAAGGAGCTATTCAGTAAATAAACTGTCTCACCATTTCAGCAAGAAAGCTAACTTCAAACTGGGAGAGAACTGGGGCCTTATAAATTAATTCTTTGTCAAAGATAAGAATAATATTCTCTCTTTTTCTCTCCAAGAGCACGCTGAAATGTACATTCTACAGAGACCGTATTATTGTGGGTTTTACATGTATACATATGTATATTCAGGAAGCTGAGTAGGAAAACTGCATGTTAGGAATGTCTTACGCATGTGAAGATACCTATGGGAGCACTTCTTTAATCAGTATGAAAACACACAGCTCTTTCTCCTCAGCATCCTTGGGTCACAAATGCTCCACAAATACCAGTAAGCTACACAATATCCATAACAGTCTTGCTTTACAGGTGATCAAAGTGAGTTTTAAAATCCAGGTTGTTCTTACAGTCCTTTAAAACACTACATTGTAACTTGGCAGACACACAATATAAACAAAACCCACAAATTGAACTATGCTGATAACAGTGCTATTAAGATTAACTTTTCTTTCAGAAAAGAATTGCCTTTCTAATTTAACTCCTTTGTTCTCTACATCAATGAATTGCCAAATAAGAGCAAAGTGCTATTGGGAAGTAGCACTTTGGGTTTGTAGTAAATAAGTCCTGTGAGACAGAGCGATAAAAAACAAGTAATTATAGTGTTACAAGGTCACAGGAGACTTGCAATAAAAACATTGTGTTAAAAAATACAGGCAGAGGCATCTAGCTATAAAAGTACTCTTATATTGATGCTTCAGTGTGCATCCATTTAAAAATCAAAAGAACTATGAAACACTGTGCTGTACGAAGGGCTGGCAGGACAGAATCCAAGCCATCCACAGTTTATCAGACACATCTCATTGACTCAGAGCTGGTGTGTCCAGAGGAGGGCCACAGAAATGATCCAAGGGCTGGAACACCTCCCCGACGAGAACAGGTTGAGAGAGCTGGGGCTGTTCAGCCTGAAGACAACTAGGCTCCAAGGAGACCTGAGAGCAGCCTTTCAGTATCTAAAGGAGGACTACATGAAGGAAGGGGACAGACTCTTTAGCAGGATCCGTTGATACAGGGCGGGGGTAAATGGTTTCAAACTCAAAGAGGAGAGATTTAGATTAGAGATAAGGAAGAAGGTTTTAGTTTTTTTTTTATGGTAAGGGTGATGAGGCACTGGTTCAGGTTGCCCAGAGATGTGGTGAAAGCCTCGTCCTCAGAGATGTTCAAGGTCAGGCTGGACGGGGCTCTGAGCACCTGATGTAGACGTGGATGTTCCTGTTCACTTGCAGGTAGTTGGACTAGATTGTCTTTCAAGGTCCCTTCCAATTCAAAAGATCCTGTGACTTCTTACCCACCTACCAAACTCTGGTCACTGATCCTGGTAAT
Organism: Numida meleagris; assembly: GCF_002078875.1. Classification (NCBI taxonomy): domain Eukaryota; kingdom Metazoa; phylum Chordata; class Aves; order Galliformes; family Numididae; genus Numida; species Numida meleagris. The sequence continues at coordinate 7,295,438 of NC_034414.1, read as the reverse complement.
GGTACCTCCAAGGGCAGCCGTTGCTGGCTAAACTTTATTTAGGAGCTTATGAGAGTTTGAAGATTATATCTTAAGAAGTTGAATTTACTGAACTCTAAGAGTGCAAATGGAGATGATAAACATCTCCACGGATTCGAACAACGAAACCTCACCAATATACAAGCAACTCTTGAAGATTCTTCCCTACTACCATAGGTTATGCTCTGTTGCATTACTATTCCTATACTAGCAGTTACTTCTGGAAAACGCAGAAAAGCCTTGCTTGGGATAGTTTGTTGAATTATGTTTGTATCTATACTAAGTGATCATTATCACAGAACACATTTCCTTCCGCATAATTTCTCTGCTTCAATAAACAGAAAATCCTCTGAAGCATACTACAAACATCTAAAGTCTCAGAGAGGCTCTGCATTACCTATGTGAGCTGATAGCTTTCCTAATCTTTCCAGGTCAAGGCCCTCATTTGGTTGAGATGAAAGACAATTCAAAACATTCTTCCTCCCTAGCTCTAGAGGCAGTGAACTAAGTTTATGAATAGTCTAATGAGAGTGAGAAGAGCGTCTAGGGATGAGGGCTTTAAAGTTCTGTCATTATGTTTTGTCAAAAAGAGAGGGCTGGGAAAAAAGCAAACTGGAAACAAGTGACAAATGAGAGCTAGAAGCAAAGTTGCAAGGGGTAAAATAACAAAAATAAAATAGAGTGGATCACCTCCTCGAGTTCTTTTTTCATTTTCTCCACTTGTGCACTCACAACACCATCTCCTCTTCTTTCGCCCTTTGTTCTTAAGGTTTTCACTTACTCTCTTCCACCTGTTCTCTTCACATCTTCCATTCATACACACTTCACCACAGTGAGACACGCTGTACTGCTTCAGAGTCTGCACAGATGATCTAGAGCAACAGACACTCAGAGTAACAAAAACATGATAGAGGAAAGGGAGTAAAAAAGCCAGGGACCACTCTTTCCCCCTGCTTCAGATCTCCCTCAACAAGAAGGAGACAAGAATTGATTCAGAATTGCTCTGCTTATACCTTTCCTGCTTCCTCGCCGTCCTCGCTTCCAGCATAGTCCTAATACAGATGGGGTAGCTGGAGTGACAACGATGGTAGCAGCAATGTCCTCTGCAACCATTCCTTCAATTCCTCAACTTTCTGAGGCAGAAGACAAAAGCTCCAAGGGAACCTGCAACCAGGGAACAATGCTCCCAGCCCAATTCCTACCACGCTTCAGCCAAACAGGAGATTAATCGGTTTCTGCCCCCTCCTTTTAATTTGATGTTACCCATAGGGCACAGTCCTAGATGTATGATAGGTAAACTGCTATTTTGTCAAGCCTCTAGATTATTACCTGGCATGGACAAATAAAGCATTCAAGTTTTGGCAAGTGACGCTATTGCTAGTTTGAGAGTTAAGAGGCATGTCACGTACGTCAACAACAGATACAAACATTAGCTGTTTGTGGCAAGATTAGTCTTGAGTTCAGCTAAGTCTCATTTCTGGGGCCTTGACATCATTTTTCCCTCTCCCATATTCATACTTGTCGAGAAGACCAACTTGAAGTTCCTCTGAGCTCTTTTACTGCTCTTACACTGGGTTTCCTTTAGGCACAGGATGCCCTTACAATCGCTGCCAACTGGGATATAAGCAAATTCATAAGACTTAAAAACAACTCATGCTTCTTCAGGTTTATCCTTACTTGACCTTTCCCCCTTCTGGCATAATGGGTTCTCCTCCAAGCATTTTTCCAAGTCAAAGTCAGGAACACAAGCAAAGCATATCAGTACATCCGGAAAGCTGAGATTCAGCCTTCTTCACTTCCCCAGTTGACTCCCTCCCTATTTCCATAGGAGTTTCAGAACGAAGCCCTTCACGCACCTGTTCACAAAAAGCTACTCCCAGTTCAACAAGAAAAGAACAAGAAGAAAGTCACGTAGAAAAACACCCCTCCCCGTTCCCTCTCCGGTCGAACCCCTGCAATTGAAAAACCGGCGTGGTGGAAGACACTTACGGCTATGGAAATACCGCGTGTTGTGCACGCAAAGCACACCCCGCACTTCAGCCACAGGTGGTCGGGTCCACCCAGCTGCCACCTGAACATCTCACCCCGCTCCACGAAAACCCAGCACGCGCTGGCACGTAAAAGCATACGGTCACTTATCCCCCTCCCACGTGCAGAGAGAGAGAGAGCGAGCTGTTTTCATCTCATTAGCGTGAAAGCACGAGCGGCGAGCCCTGGGACGGGGGATCACCCGACACCTCCCGCCGTCTCCTCCTTCACCCCGCAGCACACCGCCCGTCCCGTCCCGCCTCCCACCTGCTCCTTCACAGCAGCCATCCCCCCCCGGCGAGTTTTTCGCTCGGGGCCGTGGCTGCGCCCGCCCGTCACCGCCGACAGCGTTTCCGACCCGACTGCTCAATGTCAGCGCAACAGTTTATTTATTGAACCGCCGGTGCAGCTCAGGTTTCAAAACTTCGCTCTCCGCGAGAATAAACACCACAGGACTCGAGAGCCGCGTCTATTTAAAAGCCTCCTCAAACGGCACGGAGCCCTTAACTCTAACCCCATTAAAAACACGCTTCAAAGGAGAAGCGGCAAGCCTTGCAACCCCATCCGCGGCAGCGCTCGCGGAATATCCCCTGCTAAAAACCAGCCGAACCGCCCCAGAAACCGCCGGCAGCCCCCGCCCCGCTGACTTGCCTCCAGCCGCCGCCGAGCCCGCGCCGTCCGCGCCCACAGCTGCAGCCCGCCCAGCTCGCAGCGCCCGCCCGCGGGACCGACCTGCACGGCGGCGCCCTTGGAGCTCGCGCCCCGCTCTCTTCACGAGCACGAGGAGCGCGGCGCGCGCGGCTCCCGCCCCACGCGGCACCGCGATAACTTTTTTTCTGTCGCGTTCCCGCCCAGCTAGGTCGCCCGTTGCGTTACTGACGCAGCTCTCTCACAGCTGAGCACCTCTGCTTATATCGGCTTTGCAGGGAGCTGACTAAATGGTAAGCGTTTAGCAGAAAGCGAGATAAAGGGTTTCGAGTTTTTGTAATTAAAACACACAGCTGTTGCTGTTTGTGGAGCGTTTCCACTTCAGCCGACGGTTTGCTGCCTTACCTCTGTGATACTGTTGCTTCCAGCTAGGTAGTCTAAGCTTATTTAATTCACCTGATGTTGTAAGTAACATAATTGCATTAAAATGATCACGCTCAGTTTAAGAATTCCCTTTTGGCTCCTCTATTTGTAAATATTGGAACATTTACACAGAACCACAGAATTGTGGGGGTAGGAAGAGATCATCGAGTCCAACCCGTCTGCTAAAGCAGGCTCCCTGCACTAGGTTTCACAGGAAAACATTCAGATGGGTCTTCAATAGCTCCAGAGAAAAGGTCTGCACAACCTCTTCCTATTACCCCCTGTGACCCTGTGCAAAGTTGTGTACAATTCCAGCTTTTTCTTGCACTTATGCATAAGATCTAGACTTTGAATCACATAATAGATATTCCTGGTGAAGATTCGAATCTCAGTGTCAAAGCAGCCATGCCCAAAAGTGGGGGAGAGAGAAAATGCGAGGTAGAAATGCCTTTGAAACATCTCTGAACGTGCTAACGATAATCGGCAAGAATCCAGAGGCTGGGTTTGGCTTGCTTTTCAATTTGTCTACCTCTCAGCTTTGAGGTAACTATTTTGAATAGGTCATATGGACGTGTGGTCAAAATTAGAATGTTTGATAACGCATATCTTTCACAATATGGGTACCAAAAACAATTGCTATAGCACTGTTTGTTGCAGTGTTGTTTCACTATCAGTGGAGTTTGGAACCTTCTGGGCAAAGCTGAGACATTTTTTCAACATCAGTCTACTTTCTTCTTGTTTTTACTAAGTAGCTTTGCTGACTGGCTAAGGATATCTCCAGGTGACTTTCCACATGAGGAAAGCACCACCTGTGACCTCAACTACTCCTTTATGGCCATGTAGCCTTGTTACCTCCTCTCTTGTTCACACCTGTGCTGCAATTGTCAAGGCTCTGCTAGCACATGCCCGGCCTGAGTGTTGTGAAGGGACAGGACCTGGAATGGAGGCAATTACTGCCACTCACTTCGGTAGCCAGTGAAGGGCAGAAGCAGGGAGCTTAAGTAGCACAGCATCAGTGCAGAATACAAAATGGCATCCTGCCATGGCTGCAGTATTCACTTGTTACCGTTTTACTACTCTATGATGTACGGGTTACTGATACTTAAGTAACTTACCATCAGAGGGAATCCAAATTTTGGCTAACTTTAGCTTGTTGTTCCTGTCTCTCCTAAGTTGTGTTGAGTATCATTTTCATGGAAGTGGGTTAATTCTGTCTCTCTCACACTGTAGCAGGTTTCAGAAGCTCTACCTCAGCTGTCCTGGCCTCTTGGCTAATTACCATTCCATAAGTCCCTCCTTCAATAAGAGTGGTTTCTTTTTGCAGTAGGGCAGACATGTTACTGTCACAATGCTAGCTTTGTGTTAAGTCTTTGCCTCTCATATATAACAATGAAGCTTATTCAGGGAGAGCAGAATTATCCTCCTCAGAAAAGACCTATGAAAAAAACAAGTAGGGAACCCGGAAGAGAACGCTGCTGGATACTTCTCCAAGGACCGTTTTCATTTCTTCCATCTTTGAAATCTTTGTCATCGGCGGAGAGATATGTCAGCTCCCAGATGTTGCTCTTGAACAATGTATCTCATCAAGATATAATTACCATTGCACTATAGTCTAGATTGCTGTTATATTTGCTGAAAAGTTTTTGCAAATTTTAAATTACACTGTTTATTAAGGAGAGTAATTATCTTCAAGTAGTGTAGCTAAAATTCAGTCCTAACAATTTTTTTTTTTTAATAATCAACTTATGAGTTCTCACAAGAGTTGTCCTTTATCTAGTTTTTTTTCCCCCCCCAGAAGATAATTACAATAAAGTTTAGGCACAATGTGATTTCAATTCTTTCCCCAAATCACAGTAGTCATTCACACACTGTGTTTTATATGAAACATCAACATTAAAACACAACGTGTAACTATCAAGACGTACAACTGGAAGCTACATACACTGTGTAATTTATTGTCTATGAAAAATTAACCGGTTTTAAATACTTTTGAGTTTTCCTTTCATGTATGTTTGGTTAAATAAACTGTAGATTGGAAAATCACAGAGTAGATAATCGTTCCCCATTGACTCCATACAGCTAATCCATTATGTTTCATTAGAAAGCTTACCCTGCTTTATCTTTAAGAGAGATTTGTTGCCGGACATGTTGCCAATTTCCTCTGCTTAGGTGGAAAGCCTTCTCCCGCACTTTGAAGCGTTTTTAAACATAAATCCATTTTAAATGAGTATGATTTATTGCGGGTTTTTTTGTTTGTTTGTTTTCCTGTCATTATTTAATAGACCTAAGGTGAAATATTCTAGATGAAAGTTTAAATAAAAATAGTTTGTCTCTGCCTAAAATTAAACTTGAAGTCTTACTGGACAGGTAGAGATATTTATTTCTAAAACTGAACTATTTTCTCCCCCTCTGTTTAGAACACCAAGTGTTCTGTTGCAGTGTATATCATATGAAAGTCATCTTTTCAGATATCTTGTATTAGGGCAGATGAAATACACTGATTTTAATTCCCTTGCATATAGGTAGTTTTCCTAGAGAATACTAACTTAGCTGATTTTTTTTTCCAGCCTTCTGTTTCAATTCCAGAAATTTTAAATGGACAGTTCTTAAAATGCTTTTAGAAATGTACCATTATCTTTGTTCAGCATTTTAAAACACATTTAAAGGAGCCATTGATCTGGCTGCTAGAATTTAATTAGTTGAGATTATATGTCAGACAGCTCTATCTAAATTTAGCTAGTGGAGCTACAAGGTCCTAGCTCCATCTAGCGTTCATCTTTTAGAAGAGGTATGAACGATCTCGAAAGTGCTCAGAATGAACAGTACTTGGCTGCCAGGTAATCACTAGGTCCATACGTTTTGCAGTTATTTAAGGGTTGACAAGCCTACCACAGTATGTGAAACTCTAATAGAGGACAAGTGCAGCCTTCTCAGACGGATATGACTGTTTAAAACATCTGCCTCCAAGTTCTCTTTAACAACCAGGCAAAGGCCCTCTTAATACAGCTTGGAAAATGAAGCTTTTACTGTAAGCCACTGCAAGCTCATATGCAGAGAATGCACTACCATATAAGCTGTTATTCCATTTCCTATACCGAGGCAATTTTGAGTTGTGGGAGTTCCTTCAGTCAAACTGAAGTCTGAACGCTATGGTTTTAGTGTCTGTCTAGATTTGTTTGAAATTTTTTGCATGGTAGAAAAAAATACATGCTAGAAAGTAATTCCAATATTAAGACATTATTAAGTGGTTTATTTAATATGAAGATATCCAGTGTTCTGTTATGTGTTGGGAAATATTTCCAACTAGCATTTAGGCTTGAGTCAAGTAAGATATATCTTTTGTGAGTATTTTAAAGTAGGTTTTTTTTTTCTTAATCTTCTAGCTTCAAACATAGGAGAGTCCATAACAACAGGAAAATTCCAAGTTTGTCTTACCTGCTGATTTTGAGGTAGAAGGTAAGGGCCTGTCTCTGTTCTTTTTCCAGACGACGCTCTTGATTGCTTGTCTTTGATGGCTGTTACAGCGCTTTATCTCATAAAGATACAAACATAAGAAGCCATCCCCTCCTATGTCTTTTAGAGCAAATCCTCAGACATCTCCAGTATATTTATATTTGGTATCACCATTCATTTAGGCTGGTATAACAAAATACCTTTTACTTAACTATGAAAGCAAACTATGATGTGAAACTTGTTGCAGCTCCCAGGCAGTAAAGATTAGCTTAAACGGCTTTCATCTGACCTCTGCATTTACAAGAGCAGGCAAGGTCAGTTAGCGTGATTCAGCTGAGGTGCAATAACTCAGTCACATGCCTGAGCTCTCAGCTGGTTTACTGTTCAGCTTTCTTTTGTCAGTATTTTCTGGTGTTTGCTAAAATGTGACTTCACAGAGTAGAGAAATGATACTTTCTATGAAAATTTAAAGATCAGGCAATATGTCAGTCAGGTATAATGAAGTCTTTAGCTGATATATGCCTTAAAATTATCTTAAAGGTCAGCCTGCAAACAGTCACTAAAATCTACTGCAGGAGAACACCAACAAGCCCACAACCAAACCATCACTCATAGAAAGGTAGTAGGTCTCTACTTCTAATCATCATCTCGGATCCAGTAGTTGGTAACTTGCTTGTGTGTGCCTTAGCTTGAGTAGCTTAGAAGTTTTAAGTAATTGGCCATGACTGACATATTTAAGAGGAAATCCTAGATTTAAAGGTTCCTTGGGGGCTTGTAACTTGTTTCTACAAAATGTACGTTTCCTGTTGTAGCAGAAATGCTGAGTCATGGCCCGAGCCAGTGATTAAGCACCTGGTGGGAAAGCAGGGCCAACCCAGGGGGGCTCAGGTGCAATCAATGCACTGATTAACTTAAAACTACAGAGGTGGAACATATGTACATCCTTTATATCTCTTGAAGATTTTTTAAAACAAAAATCAGCCAACAAAAAAGAATACCTGTGGTGAAAAAAGCAAACATACAAACAAACAAAAAACCCCATTGTTTTCAGTAAAAGTTTCATAAGAAAAAAAGATTTATTCAAAATACATGACGTAAGATGGTATTAGAAATTTAAGAACTTGATTTTGTTATTTGAAGTTTATTAAATTGTTAACAGGACCGACTAGGAATGTAGTCATAAGGATAGGAATGTGATATTTGTATGTTAATAGTATGAAAAGAAAGGGATGCAGACAGTATGGAGACTATTTCTATTGTGTAAGTCTTGTAAACTTAGAGCTATACATTTTGAGTTTATCCTTGTTAATCCTGCAAGTTTATGTTTGCAGTTGGTGACCAAATGATTGAGCAGGAAACTTTTTTCTCACTGTGGTGACTAACTTCCAAAATGGTGGAATGCCACCTGTTGTAGAAATGCTGAGTCATGGCCCAAGCCAGTGATTGAGCCCCTGGTGGGAAGGCAGGGCCAACCCAGGGGAGCTCAGGTGCAAGCAATGTACCTGAGTGACCAGAAGAGGTGGAGCTGAGATCTACTCCTCCTCAGACTTATTTTAAGTGTTGGTAATGGAGGTGAGGGTATCTCATCTGGAGATCCTTGCCTACCTGAGCCCCTTGCAAGCCTTATGAAGGGAAGTGGTTTCTTTATCTTATTTCTGTGCCTACTGCAAACATATCTAAGCAGATACTGTAGCCTACGACCTTGCTGTTCTGCCATCTTGTTACGCTTTCTATCGCATTATGATACCATTCGGTGAAACTGATTATGCTAATAAAAAACTGAAATAATTTTTGAGACCTTTTTAGGAGATAACTTGTCCCATAGTGATAAATGCTCTGAACGTAATTCAGTTCTGATTGTCTCTGAAATTGAAATCTCTGAATGCAGATAGTTTCTTTTTTGAGTCCATGGAAGTTAAGAGTAAAGGTTTTAAATCAGATTTTTGCACCTATTCAAAACACAAACAAACCCCAGCAGAGACAGAATACAAAATCTAAAACTTTGCTGTTGAAGTTGTTTCTACCAGCTGCAGATGTGGCACTGGAAAGCTGGCATTAAATCTGCTTACATCTTGCAGATACATAAAAAATAGCTTTTGGAAAAATACAGTGGAAGCATAAAGCCAAAGTAAACCTCTGTAGCTCCGAAAGGGAGAGCCATCTATCCACATGAGATAGTATCACTTTCAAATTGAATATGCACACAGGAAATTAAATTGACACTTTGACTTCTAATCTTCTGTTGTGGTAAATGGACAGTGATAGAGGAAGCAGTTTAGGACTGGGCCTTTAAAGTAAAAAGTAATTGGGCAAATTCATGAAGAAAGTTTTCAGCAATATTGACACACAGACAGTCCCTCTGGCATGAGTCTTTAAAGCACAGTTAACAAGCTAACAGTGTTCTTATGTTCTTTTTGGTACTTTCTTGAGATTGGCTGTGAGTTTCACTCTCTGGTTGATGAAATAAAGCTACTTTTGTGTTCTTATTCTAGAAGTGACAAAAATGAAGGGAGGGTTGCATTAGAGTAAGAAGAAATAAAAATGATGCTTTAGGAAGAATGAGTCAGTGGCTGGCTTGTAAATTGTTGGAGTAATTTCCCTGGGAAGTATGTGGAGTCCAGATCATGAAAGGCATTCCAAATGGTTGAGGTGGACTTGTTCCCTTCTGTTCTCTTTCCTTATCTTTGCATGTAAATGGTTGTTCAGCAAATGAACATCACTACAAACATCTGCAAATCACAGCTCTTTGTTTTATCATTTACATAAATTTCTCAGGTTACAAGTCTTGACACTTAGCCACTCCTTGTGAATGACCTTCAATTTTAAAATTTGTGACACACTTCTAGTCTTTTTTTAATGTGATAGGAAATAACCTAGTGAAGCTCATCTGTTCAGGACTTCCTATTTATCCAAATTAGGCCATCTATAAATTGATAATGGTGTTTGGATTTCTGAGGCAAGCAGCAAGGTTCAGAGACTGCCTAGCCTGATTTGCTGAGAGCTGTTGATTGATACCACCATCTTGAATATAGAATAATGAAGTATGCTGTGCTCTACACACTATTACACAGAGAGCCTCCAGGAATGCCTTTTCTAAGGAAGCAAGCTTAATTCATATTTATGTCAAAAGCCTTTATTTGTTACGTCAAGATTACACATCCTTTTACAGTAAGCATCTCAAAGCATTGCAGAGGTGATTAATAGTCTATTTTGCATGTGTAATTTTACAGATGAGGAATAAAAGGCTAAATAATGTAATTTGCCTTTCACCTGTGGTCACACAGCAAATCATTGCCAGCCCTCCTTATTTGAAGTCCAGGGATGTCTTTAATTGCTTCTTGTGGTGTCTATGGACACAGTTCAGCATGGAATTAATGCTGTAGTCATTAATGCTGTTTAGAATGATATATTTGCTCTTGCTAAAATCAGGCCAATGTTGTTGTAGTTTGTCAGTCCACTTGCTTTTAGCTGTGTTCTGGGACTCCTTTGCAAAATTCCCTGATGTTTTTTGTTCTGTGTAAGCTGTCTTTAAACAGATGAGCTCTTTCAGTGTAAAGAACAGAATGGGTTTTCTGTAGAAACAACTGAGGATTGCTTTTTCAAGTACTTTTCAGTAATGAGTATTCAGTTAAAATCCAAAATCTAAAGCCAAAACCTGCCATTTTTCAAGTGTCTAGTGTGTGTATGGTTTGTTTTCCTTTTTTGCATTTTTTGAAACAATTGAAGTTGTATATCTGGAGATCATCTGTTGTTGGCAAAACCAGGACTGAGCAAATGATGTGCACACGCTTGCAGTACTTGAGCTCATCTGGTCCACACTTTCTGTACAGATATTTTGCTGGAATCAGAAGGTAGGATAAGAAAGATTTAGCTCTGAACAATAAAAGTGTTTGGCAATCTTGAGAAAATACATCACAACTAGAAGAAAGAAAACAGTTACTGATAGGTAAAACAGTTAAACAGTATATGGTTCAAAATAGATTTAGGAACATTCCCTCCTGCAAACAAGCAGTGATTTGCACGAAAAAAAGGTGGCAAACTGAAGCTGATAAGTGGGAATATCTAGCTGCAACTAATGTGTTTGCAGGAGCAAAAGTCTGTGCAGCTACACATACTACGAATTGGGAAATTTTTGTAGAAATAGGCTAGAATGTCAGTGATTAGAAATAGCCTTGATATAATGTGCAGGAAGATCATATGTTAAAAATAAACCATATATTTGTGAGGATGTGTACTCATTAGCTTTGTGATATGATAAATCTGTGCTATTAAATCTTACAGGTAGCTTCTCTGGTACAATGTGATTTTAAGTGCTTTCCAAGTGTTTTACAGCCACCTAGGATACTGAAGGCAGTAAGATGATGGGTTGGGTAGGAAGGACTTAATTGATTTCCATGACACTGAAGCAGAAAATACAGTTTGAGTAGGAAGATAACATGCCAGATGTTTGTGTATATGTGTGCACACTCATATGTATTTTTACATTGCTCTTTAAGACTAGCCTGTGTATATATTTATATGGTGCTAATTCATGAGTTAATATCTATTTATGGAGTCTTTACATATTTTTAAATAGACATTACTTTAAGATCACTGGCATGTGTAAGCGTTAATTGATGTGAAATAAGTGAAAGTTGTAGTGCATGGTCATTATTGTGCATTTATATTAATTTCTCACTGAGATGACACTATTTAAATGTATTTGAGAAGTTGCTTAGGATTCTAAGCTTTTTGCTGGTTCTGAAGCTTATAAATAATCTGGGATCCATCACCCCATGCAAGGAGCTGCTTTTCCTTGGGGTCATAATGAATAGTGGAATGGCTACCTTGATGTTTTGGAAAATGCAATACTGGTATTTCATAAGTACTTACAGCACCTAAAACATCATAGGTACATCGTATGCGAGAGGTGCCTCCACTAGGAGAATTGTACACAACATAAAGCGTGTTGCATGCCATGAAAGCTGCTTCAGCATCCTTGCTGCTGCATGTTGTATCCCAAGTGTGTTCCACTGACATGGTTATGTGGTTGATTTTGGTAATTACGAGGTTTCCTCCAGTCTCTGGTTCTGCATGGATTGCCCAGAGCCCTTGCTCATCAATAGCAAGATCTATTTTTGTTGATGGAGAAAGCTGATAGGCAGGAATCCTTCCAGCTCCTGGCAGTAGCATATGGTCAACTATTTTTCTTTTCTGGATATTGAATTTAACTATTTCATTTAAAGAGCCATGTCTGTGATAGAATAGGAAACCCTGATAAATAATGTGGCCAGTCCCTTCCCAGGGAAATGGCAGGATAACTCTGCGAGCTTTTAGTGTGTGATTGCTTTCCATGAATGTCAAGATGTTTGCAAATTCAAAAATAACATTATTCACAGGACCATTCAGCAAATATATCTTTGTATGCTTTTTGCCAGGATCTTTCATCCAAGAACCATGCTTATCTCCAGTCTTCTTAACTATCTTTAGGGACTTCACACCTGCAAGCATGTGGTCACAACCTGTAAATGAATACCCAGAGAAAAAAATCAAGTTAGAATATATGAATTTTATGGTTTCCTTTCTTTGAATTATTTACTTTGGTTTTAATCCACCTACAGTGTCAAGATGAATATGTTGATAAAAGTGGTGGCAATGTGGCTATGTTAAGTAGTGTTGAACCTAATTTCATTCTATACTTGGTGTCTTCTACTAAAGAAGCAGCAAACCTTAGCCACATATGCTGCTCTATGAGAACAGCATAATTCAAAAGGCATTCAGTGTTTATGTACCTGACAAGAAGCCAATAATACAGTAGTTATTCCCTGATTATTGTCATCTGTTATCCTATGGGGCAGTAATTTTCTCTTCTTAGAGGTGTTAGATCAGTGCAGTAAAGTCAAATTTATTTCTTATTGAAAGCTTTCAGGCTGAAATATATCCTCCTGATATGTTGTGTATATATAGTCAGGAAATCTTACCCTCTGTTAGCTGCTGCTGCTTCTGTTAGCTGAGTGGTGCAGTTGACACCGTAGAAGGAAGGGATGCCATCCAGAAGGACCTGGACAGGCTTGAAGAGTGTGCCCATGACTTGCTAATGAGATTTAACAAGGCCAAGTACAAGGTGTTACACTTGAGTCAAGGCAATCCCAGATACGATTACAAACTGGGAGAAGAACTTGTTGAGATTAGTTCTGTGGTGAAGAACTTGGTTCTGGTAGATGAAAAGCTGCACTTCTTACATGGTCTTGTAGTGATATGACAAGGGGGAATGACTAAAAGAGGGGAGATATAGGTTAGATGTTTCGGAGAAGTTTCTTAGAGTGATGAAACACTGGAACAGGATGCCCGGAGAAGATGTGGATGCCCCATCTCTGGAAGCATTTGAGACCAGGTTGGATGGGATCCTGGACAGCCTAATCTAGTGGCTGGCAACCCTGCCCATGACGGGGGAGATGGGAACTTGATGATCTTTAAGGTCCCCTCCAACCTAAGCTATTCTGTGACTGTCTTTTTGTATTAATGATGTGAACACAAAGAACAGGTGTAGTTTGTGTTACTAATGCTTATGTTAGAAGCATGACTGGTGGAATCAAATAAGGACAAAGATTTTAACATAGCAAGTGAGCCTTCAATAAGGAAGGCTAAGGCCTGCTTGGAACTAAATCTATTAAAGGATGCCAAGGATAACAAAGGCTTTTTGAAATATGTCATTAGGAAAAGGAGGACTAGGGAAAATGTGGGTGACCTGGTAACGAGGATGTTGAGAAGATGGAGATAATGATTGCCTTCCTTGCTTCAGTCTTTACTACTAACGCTGCCTCTCAGAAGTCCCAGACCCTGGAGGTGAGAGAGAGTCTGGGGAGTGGAAGACTTCCCCTTGGTTGAGGTGGATCTGATCAGAGAGCCAAAATCATGGATTTGCACACAAATCCATGAGCCTCGATGGAATACACTAGCATGCGCGGAGGGAGCTGGCATAAATACTGGCAAACCACTCTGTAGTCTTTGAAAGGTCATGGAGAATGAGAGAGGTCACTGAGGACTGGAGGACAGCCACTGCCACACTAGTCTTCAAAATGGTTAAAAAAAAAAAAATGGATTTGGGGAACTATGGGCTGGTCAGTCTTACCTCCATCCCTGGAAAGGTGATGGAACAACCTGTTCTGGATGCCATCACCAGGCAATTGGAGAAGGTTATCAGGAGTAGTCAGCATGGATTCACCAAGGGGAAATCATGCTTGACTGATGTGGTAGCCTTCTATAATGTTATCACCAGCTGGGTAGATGATGGAGAGCAGTGGATGTTGTGTGGCTTGACTTCAGTGAGACATTTGACACTGTTTCCCATAAAATCCTTGTAAGGAAGCTTAGAAACTGTGGGATGAACGAGTGGACTGTAAAGTGGGTTGAGAGCTGGCTGGCAGAGCTCAGAGGGTTGCTATGAGTGCAGAGTCTGGTTGGAAGCCTGTAACTAGTGGTGTTACCCAGGGGTTGGTGCGAGTCAGGTCTTGTTCAACATCTTCAATTACCTGGATGAAGGGGTAGAGTGTACCTGGAGTAAGTTTGCTGGTGATACAAAGCTAGGAGGAGTGGCTGACACGCTGGTAGGCTGTGCTGCCATTCAATGAGACCTGGACAAGACTAGAGAGCTGGGCAGAGAGGAACCTGGTGTGGGTTCCTCAAGAACAAAGTTCAACAAGAGTCTTGCACATGGGTAGGAATAACTGCATGCATCAGTACAGGTTAGAGGCTGACCTGCTGGAGAGAAGCTCTGCAGAGAAGGACTTGGGCATCGTGGTGCACAACAGGTTGGCCATGAGTGAGCAGAGTGCCCTTGTCCCCAAGAGGACCTCCAGCAGAACAAGGCGCTATGGGCAGAAATTAGAACACAGGAAGTTCCATACTAACACATGGAAGAACTTTTCTGTCCCTCTGTCAGTGCCCTGGAGCAGGCTGCCCAGAGAGGTTATGGAGTCTCCTTCTCTGGAGATATTCAAGACCCACCCAGATGCCTACCTGTGTGACCTGCTGTAGGGAACCTGCCTTAGCAGGGGGGTTGGACTCGATCTCTAGAGGTCCCTTCCAACCTCTACAATTCTGTGATAGTTTTTGCTTTGGTGTGTTTTGTATGCTCTTTGTAGGATGTTTGAGACCAAAAAGCACTAAGCTTGTGTAGACCCAGGTATTTAGAGTCTAAGACCTTTATTGGGTACTGTCCTTTCTGGGGGGGAAAAAGCTGTACTGCGAAGTATATTAATGAGCTTCTTTACCAAAGGCACTAAAATCACAAGAGACACTATTTGAACTTTAATGAATTGCCTTTAATTAAATGCAGCCATTTTAGTAAACAGAACAAAGCCTTAAGGCAGGAAGTTCTGGCAGCAGATGAAACGGAGAAAGCAAAAAAAAGTTCACTTACTGGCCTGATATGAACCTATTGAAGTCATTGGCAAAATTCCATTTGCCTTTAGAAATCAACCTTTATGTTGTTTGTATGTACTGGTATCCTCTACCAAAGCTCTCCTGTATTGCAGCTACAGCATTGACTTTTTGCTGGAAGTCCCTTACTCTGGATGCAGCTTTCTCCAATAATCTACAACAGCTTTCCTGAAATTTATTGATTAGATTGATTAAAAAAAAAAACAACGAAATCCTTGAGTTAAAATACCTAGTAGGAATTAGCGATGTGCTCCTCATCTGCAGGAGAAATATACTGAATAAATGGACTGCTCTCTGAAATCTATGAAGGGTTTCTTCTTGAGAGAAAATGTTATCTCATTGGCTTTCCTAACATCTTTCTGGAAGACTGAGGAACTGAGATACGCATGGTGAACAGAAAGTATACCAAAAATTTTCCCCATTATCCGCTGATAATTTCCAGGCCCGTTGTTAACAAGCCCTATAATGTGCAGAAGAGAATATACCAGTTTCTTCCAAAGCAGGACAAAACAGGATGAGGTATCAACTACTGAATGTAAAAATAATCATTATGTACACACATGTACGTGTGTATACATACATATATAATAGAATATATAAATTCTTTATTTTTAAGTGTGTATGAGCTTGAACTAAAGGTAGTAATAATGTTGGACTTCATTTTTGGCAATTTTAAATAAAAAAATAAACTCAGTGCTTCAGCAAGAAAAAAATCCTCAAAACTTCTGGCTAGTATATGATAACTGAGACACGGAGTTACTGTGTACTGGAGTTGTGAATGTCTTGCTCCAAAGTACTGTAAAATTTACACGGTGAGTAGTTTACCCATGGGGTTCAGTGGGGCAAGCATTTCCCTGGTATTGACAGAAATAAAATCACTGTGAACTGCTGCAATTAAATTAAAAGTAATAAAATTTAAGAAAGGATTTTTTTTTTCCCCACTTGGAAACTCTCAGGAAAATAATTGTCCAAGTGTCCTTACCACAAACAATTTAAAGTTCTCTAATGTTCAGAAAAATGTACATATGTAAAAAAAAAGTCTTGATATTCACACCTCTCAAACACTGTAAAAGTAGAGCTTAGAAGCAGAATAGGTGGTCTCTTCTGTTACCATCTGCCTTAATACTCTGTTGCTGGAAAAGCCTGAAGAAGAGAAGTGTGAACTTACTCGTAAAATAAATTCAGTACACTTTTTCTGAAGCTAGTGCAATTGTATAATTGATGCTTAAGATCTTTCACCTAACTGCTTAAAAGAGCTGTCTTTGTGTCCTGCAACTCTTTTCTTACCACATTGAACAGAGATGGAACAGACTACATCAAATAGATGTAACTTAAATATATCTTGTACATATACAAACATCATAAGATAAAGGTAGTTTGTAATGATAAAATTTAGTTTGGGGACAGTTATACATTGCATATATTCTTCATAACAGATACCTTATACTTAACTTTCAAGTTAAAATGGAGCTTTGCTCGTAGCTAATCCATTGTGCTCTCATGATAAAGTACACAGCAGGGGAGGTGGATAATAGAATAACAGAAGAGGGCAGCAAAATAGAAGGAAAATGTAGTACTGAATTAAGTTTTATTAACTTGAGTTCACTTTAGAAACTTGGGTCTCTTGCCAGTACAAATAACAAGACCAACGTTAATTAATTCCTTGATACAGCTGAATTGCAGTGGCAATTGCTCAGTTGTTCTGGGACTTTGCAAGAAAGTGTTGTTTTTAATTTTGTATTAAAAGCTTTCAAAGAGTAAACTTGATATATCATAGAGTGTATGCAAAATATTTGAACTGTACTTCCTTATGTCCCCCCTCCCACATACATGAAACATATTTTGAAAGACTAGTATTTACACACAAAAACCATATTATCATCTTTGGTATTTATGTAACTTGTGAAAACCTGTTATCCCTGCATGTGAACTGTTCTTACTTGCATTAAGCATGACTTTAAGTTTCCTTTTTTCTTCTGCTGCTTCTATGAGCTGCTGTTTCACCAGATCTTCATCAACTTCTATGCATGTATTAGAATCTCTCGCAGATCCAAAATAATCAATGTCCCTTTGTGCTCGTTCAACTCTTGTTAGCAAATTCTCTACTTCACTTTTAACCTCAGTCTTGTAACTGTTCAGTCCTGACAGGCGTGACAGTACCATCTTTGAGAAGTCTCGAAATTCTTCGACATAATCCAGTATGTCTTGGTTGCATTTTTCCAGTCTGTTCTTGAGTTAGAACACAGAAAGAACATCCATAGAAACACACAAATATCTGTGTAGATGTTGATCTCATTCACAATTACTTCAAGTCCCTTGTCTGCTCCTTTACAATTCCCCCCTCTGTTTGAAAACATTGGTCTGTTGCTGCTTATGTACATGAAGCCAGAGACTTAAGGACACATGATGTCTGACTACTTGCTTTCCAGAAACTCTTCCTGTAGGTTTACTGGTGAAGCAGTCTCAAAACATTTTTTCTGCAGGAAATCTACAACCCTGAACATTTCACATAAATAGCCCTCTTCTGACCAAGGTCCTATGTAGTGTGGTTTCTGGAACGTGGAAATTCTGGTATGTTTTTTGTCAAATTCCCAGCTGTATTAAAAAAGTGGAAGGCTGAGTGAACTTAAATTTAGCAGTATTTATACTTCTGCAGATTTTATGAGGAACTGATATTTTTGTATAATTGAAAGCAAATGCCTGTTTCCCCAGCTGCAAGGGGATTATTTCCAATCCTAATTCAAGGGAAGATACACTGCAAGTCTACAGAAACGTGGCTTAAATGACTCTCTTGATTAGGTTTATCTGTACACAGAAATTTATCAGGTGTTGTTTTCTATCTCCTTGTTAATAACTTACAGCAATTGTACTGGTAACAATATGAGAATACCATTCCTTCAGATGGACTGATTGTATGTTAAACACTTGCATATTTGGCAAGTTTCACTGATGGTGTAAAAAAAGAAACACAAGTGAAAACAGAGTAAAACATAACTCTATGAAATGATATCCTACAATAAATAATGATGTGGTAATTGGAAATCATTTTAGTTAAAGGTTGAGTAACAGTTTTACTTTCTGTAACTGCAGTTATTTGGTAAAGCTGGAAACTTATCTTCCCAATACTGATTAGAATACAAACATTTCAGTGTTTATCCCCTCACCCCCCCATGCATTTTCAAATCTGTATTTAGGCAGTGTTACTAAATGATATAGATAGTACGTACCTCTAAAGACAGGATACGCCGGTCTATGTAGTTCATCAGTGCTGCATCTTGCATTACATACTGAGCCTCTCCCATGATGTTTTTAAGGAATGGAACTAATAAAAAATTAAGTCCCAAGATGATCATTGTTTAATAAAATCTTGAAGGGGAAAAATATTGAATTAATAGTGTATGTATGGAGAGCAATCCTCAAGACTACTGCCACTCCAGAATTAAATGAAATGTAATAGTTGTCTGATGCCCCAGTGTGGAGAAATACTAAAAATACTGAGGCTGCAACTATTAAGAGGACTTAAAATGGCTGTTGCAGTTTAGTTTATCATTTAAAAAAAAAAAGTTGCGGAATAGGAACTGAAAGTTGTATTTCTAGAAGCCAGATGACTGCTTTCCAGTCTATGATCCTGTGATCAATCCCAGATGTTCAGTACTGAGTCACTTAAAGCCTGTAAGCCAAATTTCATTAAAAACAAAAATAATTTATTTTTCCTCCTTTCTCCTCCCATCTGTTTTCCCATGTGACCAGAACTGCGCAGGATATACTTGGTGTAAATCAGCACAGTTTCAAAGTCAGTAAAACACTTACTTTCCTTCACAGGAAGATCTGATGTGTAATAATCTATTTCAACATCTATAGTTGATAGTTGTTACTACGAAACAATCTAAAGCATTTTTTCATTTCCAGTATTAAGCCTATTTACAGTAGGACAGAAAATCATAAATTAAGAAAACAACTTCTCCCCTTCTTTGTTCCTCTTCTCTTGCCAGTGCTTTTCCAGATAAAAATCAGTATCCTTAACACTGTTCATTGTCAACTTAATAGAGTCCTTTAAAGACCTCTTTGTTCAGAATAGTATTTATTTTTCAAGCTGTTGTAATTTAAAGGAGTATTACATGTAAAGATTTCTTAAAATTTATTCTTCTTAGAAGCTTTCATTACTGAATGCTGTGTGTGGAGAGAGACGTGGCAAAGCTAACATTGTATTCCTTAGGAAACCACATGTTGGGACTTCAGAAAGGTCCTTTTGTATCTGAAGCCAAACTGGGCGTCCCTGTCTCTCTTTCTCAGAAATCTCCACCTCTTGGCTTTTTTCTGTTTTAATTTCTTTGCAGGTTTTGTTTCTTACAATTTGCACAACTTGGCTTTGGTTTCTGACTGTCCCGTGTTCACATAGGCATGCAGGTGCTGACAGAACACATGAAAAACTTAGCAGGCGAATTTAACCTCTGTTTTCTTGTTTGTTGCAAGGTACAGTTATGCATATTTTAAAAGCAGGAATCTTTTTTCTTATATTGCTTCATTCCAAGAGGCAGAAACAATTTGCCAGTTCATATTTGTAGGCAAATACTTGGTTTTACTTCCCAGTGCCACTTCACTATACTGCGGAACTCCTACTAGGGAGGATGGAAAGCTTGCATATGGGATCCCTGAGAATAAATAATTTAGGAAGCATATTGTCTGCCTGGATTATGTTCTCTGGAATGTCTTGACAAAGTCTACTGTCATCTTCCTCACAAACTAATCAGCTCCAGCACTGGGAAAGTACAAACAAAAAGAATGATCCCCTTTCTCACTTCCTAGGTGAACCTGGAATCCTTTGTAGTTGTTCTGGGGATGTAGTATGTCTACTACAGTAGTCCTAGAAGAAAACATTTAATGTTTTGCCCGCAGTTTGGGAGATACTTGATTCATGTCACCATGTTCAAGAAAGAAATTGCTAATTGCAAGTTCTCCTGCAAAATTGCAGATTAACATCATGATTTTTAATTGTTTTTTTTTGTTGCAGTCTGTAGTTTGGGTTGTTCTCTAAAGCATGGCAGTAACCTCTTTGCAGCATTTTATTGGATTGTGTCAGCGTATCACTTGTGGAAGAACTATTTACTGAAAGATTTTCCTTAAATATCATAATACCTATAGCCACTTCCTATGCTGGGGAGAGTTGTCTGAATTTTTAAATTAGACATAATCCAGTGGATTAACACTACATTTAATAGTTTGAGTGCAACCTTGCTTATGTTTGATTCCTTTAGGTAGTCTGGATTCAAATAACCTAAGCAAAATGTTACGTAATAGAACCAAGAAAACATACCTAGAAGTCAATTATGTAATTTTCTTCTTAATCATAAAGCAGGGATGGATTACCTACAAAGCAGAATATCTTGACTGATAAACATCCTATGTATGGATGTGCTAAATGTCCTTAAACTGCAAAAAGAGAGCTTTTTAGTGTTACTCCACCTTTTCTCAGGATTACCATTGATGTGGGAGACAGGGAGCTTCTAACGGTTTCTTTTAACAAGGTATTAACAAGTGCTTATAAAGCCTTTATCTTATGGTAAATGGCAGTGGTGGTGCATGTCAGATGCAGTTCTCTTGGAGCATGTGCTATAGCTTCTGCTTAAGAACTGCACATAATTTTTCCTTTATTTAATATTTGCTTTCTAGTTTTGTTCTGCCTAGATATGTTACTGGAAAGCATATTTGTGCATATATTATCTATGTGTTAAATATATATTTGATAATAACTTAAAGCAGGATTGTCTTTGCAGGCCAGGCAAGACATTATTCTCAATAGACGGGTTATTATACAATAACAGCAGAAAGTTTTCTTATCACAAGGAATGTTGTTTTTCCTTGCGAGTTGTTCCTGGAACAGATTTCTTATTACTATCTTGATTTGATAGGCAAACTTCTAAAAGGAAACAAGTATGTTGATGTAAGTGTATATGCCTTTTCTGATCTTGTCCCTTTTCACTAATAATATAATATTCTTTTTCTGTCCATGCTGCTGCTTTGCTGCATGTATTTCACGTTTTTGCCATTTTATATCTGTCTCTTTGACAACTTTCTGAGGCTTAAAAAACAGGAATCTTCAACTACTTATCTGTTTGTCTGTAATATCAGATACTGGCTGGACTTCTCTGCTTAAAAATTATGTTGGAACAAATTCAGAGTGCATTCTGGATTTGGGAAATAATTGACTTATTTGAGTTGTTTAGCTTTATATATCATAGCAAACTATGATTGATTCATTCATTTCAGAGGCAGTTTGTTTCTGACATCTCAGTTGAGCCAGAGCATTGGCATAGTGACTTTAATAATAATAATAATAATAATAATAATAATAAGGCACTTTGCAGTTACTTGTGTCACTGTATGGTACCTGCAAATGCTGTTACCTACTCCACTTGACTGTAAACTGTAAGTTTCTTTCTTTGCCGGTACTCATTTCTCTGTCTTTTGAGAGAAAAGGACTTCTATGGCATAGAGCCTCAGCTGTGGAGACCTCATGGTTACTGTTCGAGGTACTTCTTGGCTTTGCCTGAAAGTTGTCTGAGATGAATCTCTGACTTGTTTTTTCATCTTGTGATCATTAATCAAACATTTTACAGCTGAAACAAGGGGTAAAGAAATGACTATCTGAGATAATGTAATTTTGTTTGTGATTGCAATTCTGGTTGATGTAGAGAGTTTACTGTTGCCTTATGTGGTAGGCTTTAGGATAATGTTTTGTATTTATATAATGTATTGCTACCTTTTGAATTTTCTAATTTTAAACAGGACTTAGGCGAAACTTTAACACTGGTCATGACCTGATGAGGTTGTCTAATGCTAAGATCTTTGAAGCAAAGATCCTTTTTGTAGTGGGGAAAATCAACACTTAATCCTAGACAGAATAGGAATTTTTTTAATTATTTCATAGAATCATAGAATTGCTCAGGTTGGGAAAGACCTTCAAGATCATGAAGTCCAACCGCAACCTAACCATACTACCCTAACTCTAACAACCCACTGCTAAATCATGTCCTTGAACACCACATCCAAACAGTGTTTAAACACATCCAGGGATGGTGACTCAACCACCTCCTTGGGGAGCCTGTTCCAGTGCTTAAAAACCCTTTCTGTAAAGAACTTTGTCCTGATTTGTTACAGTGATTTCTATATCTTGAAGACTGGTTCACATTGATGTTAATAAATAAAATGTGTCTGAAATGAACCCGAAATCCTTATTTGTTCTAGTATAAAAAGAGTGTTGGGAGTGATACCACTGAGATGTAATAGAACAATGAAAAAGACTTTGAGTTTTGGGCTTCCACTAGGTGGCTCTCAAGGCTTTAGAATTGGAAGGGAAATTTCACCACAACACACTATTTCTAAACTCAGTGAGATAAAATTTACAGTAAGAAATACTGTTCAGATGATCCAAAATGATAAAAACACAAATGGAGACCTATTAGTAAGCCAGATGCTAGTAGGCTTCAGCGATTTGCTGCAGTGACAAGCTCTCAAGGGTTTTGGGTATGAGTCTTCTAAAGTGGTGAAAGCCAGCACTTCGTGCAATTGACAGGAGCTTCAGAAGCCCTGTATGGGCAGGAAAAAGTGGTAATCCTAGAGGAGCATTCTAAAAATCAAGTCACAAAGGCAAAATAAATCCCTTTTTCCTTTGGAGTTAGTTAAATAATCCACAGAATTTGATCTGGATGCAGATGATTAAATAATCTGAAGTTCAAATAAACCACGTGTGATTACTTTGAACACTCTTCATTTGTTTGTTGTTAACTGGAAGTTAACGTGTGTTGACCAAAGATTGTTCCTGGTACTTGGAAACTTAAGTTTGTATAACCCTGAAAATAAGCAAACTTAGAATTACACAATGTGATGTTTAAACTAATGTTGAAATTTTCACAGTTTTGGGCTTGCTTTACAGTGTGAATATTCTTAGTTAGGTTTGTTTTTCTTAAATGTTAAATACGTTAACAGAAGGAGTACAGAAATAGTAAAAATGAGATTGTTTTAAATTCCAAGTATTTACAGAAAATGATCACAACAGTCATCCAGCTAAGTTCAGCTTAGAATGCAAATTGTTCTTGTCTT
Source organism: Numida meleagris (assembly GCF_002078875.1). Taxonomy (NCBI): domain Eukaryota; kingdom Metazoa; phylum Chordata; class Aves; order Galliformes; family Numididae; genus Numida; species Numida meleagris. The sequence goes on along the minus strand of NC_034414.1, from coordinate 7,272,347 downwards.
TCTTGGGTTATATTTACTTTTGAAATATACTGTAGGTGGTATACATAACTTATGTTTATTAAAATCATACGAAAGCTTACCTACCTGAGAACCAGAAAAGATATTTTCTAAATTCCAAATGCATACAATGGTATTTACTTGTAGTAGGCTTCAACATTATACCACTTGATGATATTTCATTGTTGTTGCATTTATTGCACTAAAGAGGCGTGTAAGCACACAGGTTATGAACCCATTGTGAAGAGAGGGACTCTGTGTATACCTGGGAAAACTATTGAAACTTATTTAATAACTTTCCATTTGAAAGCACTGCATGTCAATGTCTGCAGAATGCTTACTGATGATGGGTAACATACTTCAGTAGTTCACTGGTGGATGCGAAAAGAATGTGTAACAGTGTGATGTGCTGTGAGACTACAGCAGTGAATTCAGGACTCCTCAGTTATATTGTTCAAAACTGCATCTTTGTCCCTACATTAGATTTCCAAGTGATTGCTGATGACATGTTCAGAGATTATGGTGATAGTTATGGGTCCAGAAACTTGAGCTGAATAGAGTGGAGTTGTGCTAGCAAGTGTCTAATTAAATTTAGACAAAGCCTAAAAGATAAGTGTCTAAGAATCCAGGGGAACTAGGACAGAAAAGGCCCTGAAGGGGCCATCTAGAAGTTGATGAAGATGGCTGAAACTTGTTGCACTGTTTTTATATTACTAGTAAAGATGAGTCCTATAAAGGAAGAGTTTGAGAAGCAATACAGTGTTTTTGTAGCTAGTTGAAATCCAAGCAGGGACTAAGTCTGATGTCAAGATAGAATCTTAACAGCAAAGGGCATTGTTCTTATAAATGTGAAAAAGTCAGAATACAAATAAAGAAAAAATGTCTTAATCTTGTTTTTTTATATCTGCTTACTCTCGGTTGAAACCTGAAGCCTCAAGGTAAGATGAATGAGGCTTTCTCTGGCCTCAGATTTGTACACGGTAGTCTTTTGATTTCTGCTTGTGGAAAAGTTGGTTAAATCTTTACTCTGTTAAAGACAACTTCAGTATTGATGAAGTTAGCATTAGGAATTGCATTCAGGGATTGAGCCAGAGACATATTCTGACTTTAAATGAAGCACCATAGGTATAGTTTTCCATCTCTTTCTAATCTGTTAGGAAAAATAGATTTAATCACTTCAATATTTGGATTTCTAATTTTTGTTTCTTTCAGCTGATTTATGATACAGTTATCCTTGCTTCATGCCATAGAATCTAAGCAAACTGAACTGTTGGTAAAGTTAGAAGCAGAGAGGTATGAGCTAGTAAGTACAGAATAACAAATAGGAGCAGTTTTTTTTGGTACATGTTAGTTCAGAGGGTGTGTTAGATGGACCTAAAGAGCAGTCAGCTGTACAACTCTTAAAATAGATATTTTCTCAAAACCTCATTTCAAGATGGTTGTGTTTTCATTTAATGTAGGTTTCATATTATACTGCACCCTATCTCTGAAAATGAATAAGAAATATTCAAAAAGTCTCCAGATCAGAAAAATCAACAGGGGTTGAACTCTAAGCATGACACGTGCAAGAAATGGATTTTTTTGGCCTTTATTCTCTCTCTAAGGTTATAGCTATTATATTTGAAAGTCTGTGTATCAGATGGGATGGTCCTAGTGGCAGTTCATGATGAACAATAAGGCACAATGTACTATGCTGATAGGAAAGGACATAAACATGTTAAACTGTCATGAATAATATGTAACCTTTTGTTAAAAAAATCTTCTTCAGAATTCAGTCTGTTGTTTAGTGGTGCTATCATTGTAATACTGAATCCATTCCTCATGCTTTGTTATTTCACTGAAATTAATCGTCTGTCCAGGCAAAAGGTCACAGTTATCTGTGGACAACATATAACATTGTGCTGTGTTGTATCAAGTAGATTTGATCTGTTCCCTTTGACCTGTCAGGGCTCAGGGCGCACTGAATTGGTATGGTTTGAAATATGACTTCTCTGCTCAAAACAATCCAACCTTGTCACAGAAACATGCAATACAGTCTCTTCTTGGAGGAGGTGACGGTGGTGGGGAGGACAAGAACCACTTGTCTTAAGAAGAAAGCTGAAAAAGAGTGAATCGGTTGAGTAATACACAGTATGTGGTAAAATTTTTCCATCTCGCTACCATCAGTTGGCCAGACAATTAGAAACTGCATCCATTAACTGATTAAAAGAAAAATTCAGTACTGCCATTGTGGCCTTTTACTGGGTCGTAGGGGGGAAAAGAACCAACTGTTCTGCCCTGCAAGCTATCTAGCCTGGCTCTGTTTGTTTCTCTGAGTAGATAGGGCATGACTAACTCGTCCATATGTTCAAACATAAAATTCCTGCTGTGGTTCTCTGCAACACAGGACAAGCAGCATCTGTACATGAGGGATATATTTTATGCACTTGAGTCAGAGTAGTTCTCCAGTGGGGACGTATTTATTCCTGACACTCGGGAGCTAGCACACTACTGTATCTTTAGGCCTGCTGGTATAACAGCAAGAGATTCCCTTTTCTGTGCATGATATGCGAGTAACTCATCCAAATGCTCTGCCATGAACTCATTGTCTGCTCTGTGCACTTGTATTTCTGGCAGATATATTGTACAGTCTCTGTGGAGTAGTTGTTGTACTGGGCCCAGGAAAGCAGTTGGGTTAATTTTGAGATTAGCCTTCCTAGTCTGGGGTAAGCAATTACTGCAGTTAATCCCGTGTGCTGTGTTGCTGTGGCAGAATTTAGCAGAGAATTTATCTTTTGATGAGATTGCTAATGTTAATACATGAATAGGTATTTATATATATATTTTAGGATGTTTGATAAAATTGTCTATTCATTTCTCTCTGCAAAGTGATTTAAAAAGCTGTTACTGCTTAGCATGGTAAAATTCCAGGAGACTAATTAGGCTTATCCACTAGCTTCTGTTATTTTCTTCCTGGTCTTTTGTTACAAGGTACTTTCTGAACGCTTAAGTACATCTTGCTAAGGTCACACAGAAATAAATGGCATATGATAAAGGGGAAAAAATCCTATGGCATATTTCTGTAGAGGTTACAGAAACAGAGTTCAATCTTGAATTCTGGTCTTCGTGTTTTCTTTTATTGGAACTCCCTTTTAAATAAACACTATACCATCTGTCCGTGTTTGTCATGTGCCAGGTATTGGGAAGTATAGATAGCTTTGTGGTTATCTTGAATGGTATCTGTACTACTGCCTATTATATGTATTATGTTAGCCAAAGTTGTTACACATCTGAAGGTGTACTAGACTAATTAATTATGGACTAGAGTCTGACTGCCTTTTCCTGCCTCCATGCAAGACCACTTATGTCTGTCCTGCTTAGTATTTGTTTTGTGCACGGAACAGGAATCATCACCTGTAGCTGGGTTTTCTCACTAATTAGCTATTTTTATTTGTTTTTTTTTTTTTAAAGGTGATGATTGCAAATAGCTACCCCTTTCAAAACAGCTGAATCCTGCTAAACCCTGTTTTTCTCTGTTTGTCAGAAGCATCTATACCACTATGCAGAAAAACAACCTGGACTTAAATAGAAACTGATATTTGTATGGGAATTGTTGCTCTACACGTGTTGAAAGCTGAGGTTTTCTTTCTAGTGCTAGGCACTTGCAGACCCGTCCTCATGTAACAGTTTTGTCTTGAGTATCAGGTGCGTGAATGTGATATACTACATATAGAGAAATTTATACAATAAGCTTTAGAGCCTTATTAGACGTTTACCTAATAAATATGCTTATACATAGCCTTACAGAGAAAATGCTAGGGAGTTAAAGATGAATCGAATCAAAAGAAGGTAATGCAAAACCTGCCAGCCTTGATAATGCATCTGTAGCCCTACCATATAACAGACCCAAAGCTGCAAACATGCTGCTTTTTGTAGAGAACCCAGATGCTGCTACTGGAAAATGTCTCAGCTTGACATCATTGGCCAGATGGTCAAACCTGAGCCCTGTGTATATTATAATGCATGCAGATAATTCTGCCAAGTGCAGAAAAATAGAAATATGATCCAGTGACTGTCAGCAGTTAAAAAGGATTGCAACAAAGTCTTGCATGAACAGCCAAGGGACATCATGTTACTGGTGACTGTTCCTGCTGTATGTGTGACCCAATTATGAGATCCCAGCTTTGGCTCAGCAGTAGTCCTGACCTTCAGTAGCAGTTCCCTGTTAGGACAGGGAGGTACTTGGCTTAGGAGGCTGCTACTGAAAAATGGATTTCATTGCTTCTATTTAGTTCTGTTTTAGTGTACAGTCAGAGACTGAAACTGTCTACAAATTAAGCTAACCTGTCTGACTTTGGAATTGAAACAGAAACAGTTCATGATATCCTATAGGAGCGCCAACTGAAAGCACTGTCTCTTCAAACCTGTTCTTAGCATATAAACTTGAAATGCTGTTGAATTTTTCACACTGTTTCTCTCCTGACAGAAAATTGAGGTCCTCAGTGCACTAAGCGTAATGATAATTACAGATCCGGCTATACTTGGTAAGTTGTATGGCGACTGTAGCTGGATGGGCTGATAAAACAGAAGCCTTAACTCATTTCAACAACTTCAAGCAGAAAAATTGAAATTCATTTTAATTCTGCCCCTCTAAACTTTATCTGTTTTCTTTGCTTTATTAAGCAGTTATGTTTCTCCTAGTAACTGCGTTTCAGTCAGAAACATGATAGGTGAAATGTGTTTTGGATGAAAGGTGCTGTTGATTAGATTACTATTATGAGACTTGTATCCAAAGTAGTTACTAGGAATGCAATTGTACACTTAGGAGTCTTTTTTAACCTACCTAATTACCTAGTGTTTTCAGTCTACAACTGAGATAATAAACTTGGAAAGCATTGCAAAGATTTTTACAATTCTAGTTAAGCAAACATAGCATTTACCTTTGTTCCTACTGCTCAGAAACTTCAGAAGTTGCGCTATCTCAATTTCTTCTGCAATGAGCATCATCCCGTGAGAGTTCATATCCCCTCAAATCGAACAGAATTTAGGCAAAATGGAAAATACACAGAGAAATCATTTTGCCCAGCTGGGCTTTTGCGCAGACTAACTCTTAAAGAAAAAAATTTAATTTAATTCAGAACACCTAGAGTGATTCCATGGAGTTACAATTGCCAGTTTATGCTGAATGAGAAATAGTTGCTTCAGCTATGTCATTAGTGTGATTTACTGCTTCTCTCTACAACAATTTCCTTGATATTGTAGAATAGATGTACACTACTGTTCTTTTCCCTACAGGCTGTGACACACAGATGATGGTTGACTGCAGCAATGCAGTATCAGATGGGATTTACTCAGAGTAGTGTTGGAGGGGGGGGGGGATGCTCCATAACCTTATAGTCAATATTACAATCAAGTGTGAAATGAGAATGAAAATCTAGTTTTAAGCATAGCATTGCTGATCAGGATAGGTAATTAGTGATTAGTTAAAGAGAACATGTGACTCTGTCGTAAATATATGCGCACGATGAGTGATCTCATAGAATGGCCTGGGTTGACAAGGACCTCAAAGATCATCAAGTGGCAACCCCCCTGCTGTGGGCAGGAATGCCAACCACTAGACCAGGCTGCCAAGAACCACATCCAGCCTTGCCTTGAATACTTCCAGGGACGGGACATCCTTGGGCAACCTGTTCCAGAGCCTCACCACCCTCTGAGTGAAAAACTTCCTCCTAATATTGAACCTTAATCTCCCTTGTCTCAGTTTAAAACCATTCCCCCTTGTCCTATTGCTATCTACCTTCGTGAACAATTGTTCCCCCTCCAGTTTATACGCCCCCTTCAAGTATTGGAAGGCCACAATGAGGTCTCCCCAGAGCCTTCTCTTCTCCAGACTAAACAAGCCCAGTTCCCTCAACCTTTCTTCACAGGAGAGGTGCTCCAGCCCTCTGATCATTTCAATGGCCCTCCTCTTAACTTGTTCCAAGAGCTCTGCATCTTTCTTGTGCTGGGGGCCCCAGGCCTGGATGCAGTACTCCAGATGGGGCCTCACAAGAGCAGAGTAGAGGGGGACAATCACCTCCCTCTCCCTGCTGGCCACTCCTCTTTTAGTGCAGCCCAGAACATAGTTGGCCTTCCAGACTGCCTGCACATGCTGCTGGCTCATGTCCAGCTTCTCATCCACCAGGATCCCTGAGTCCCTCCCCGCAGGGCTGCTCTCGAGGAGTTCTTACCCCGTTTGGTATAAATACCTTGAATCGCCCCAGCCCAAGTGCAGCACCTTGCATTTGGCCTTGTTGAACCTCATTAGGTTCTCATGGGCCCACTTACCCAGCCTGTGGAGAAGGCTGTGTATCGACCGCACCGCTCAGCTTGGTGTCATCTGCAAACTTGCTGAGGGTGCACTCGATTCCATTGTCTATGTCATTGATAAAGATGTTGAAGAGCACCGGTCCCAAGACTGAGCTCTGAGGGACACTGCTCGTGACCGGCCTCCCCTCTGACATAGAACCATTTATCACAACCCTTTGGCTGCAACCAGCCGACCAGTTATTAATCCACCGAACAGTCTGTCCTTCAAATCCATACCTCTCCAATTTGGAGAGAAGAATGTGGTGAGGGACTGTGTCAAAGGCTTTGGGGAAGTCCAGGTGGATGGCATCCATTGCTCTTCTCCCATCCACCAATGCTGTCACTCCATCATAGAAGGCCACTGGATTGGTCAGGCAAGATCTGCCCTTGGTGAAGCCATGCTGGCTGTGTCAGATCATTTCTTTGTCACATATGTGCCTTGACATGTCTTCTAGGGGAATCTGCTCCATGATCTTCCCAGGCACAGATGTGAGGCTCACTGGCTGTAGTTCTCCGGGTCGTCCTTTCTCCCTTTCTTAACAATGGGAGTAATGTTTCCCTTTCTCCAGTCACTGGGACTTCAATGGACAGCCATGATTTTTCAAATACAATGGAGAGCGGCTCGGCGACTGCATCGACCATCTCTCTCAGAACCCTAGGATGGATCTCATCTGGCCCCATGGACTTCCATACATCCAGTTTTATGAGGAGGTCTCAGACTTGTTCCACTGTTATGGTGGGACGGAATCTGCTCTCTCACCCACACCTCGAGGTTCAGGGTCCTGGCAGGCCATCTCAGGTTTGAATGGTATATATGGATGTGGGAAAAACTCCATGAAGTGATTTGATACAGAAGAGTGTACAAATAGCTTGCACTGAATCTAGATCCTTAGACAAAACAATGCTTGAATTGGTATTTTTAAAAATAACTTTTATTTTAATTAGAAACTGTATAAAGTGAGGAAACATTTCTAAGACTGAAATATTCCCAATAGCAGTCCGTGGAAACAGTGGCTATGTTTGGCTTAATTTATGTGGATATTATCCACTGTTACTTTTTCAGGAGAAGCGTCCCATTAAGTTGAAACTCTCTTCTCTACAGAGGGCCAAGTTCATTGCTATTTATGCCCTTGAAATAAGTGATAATTATTCTGGGATCTGGCACTACCTTCAAGGCAAAATGAACATGAGAGCTGATTTTGACATTTTCAGGTAGTGCAGTTTAGTCAGGAATGTTTCAGTGTCAACAGTTCTTCTGTCCTGCAGCTTTCTCCAGGCCTTGAATATCTTGAGAAGTAAGATGAGGCACTTGCTGAGGTGCTTATCATTGTTTTACTTGATTATCACATTCCTGTTATTTGTGTTCTTGAGAATGATTTGGCTAGAAATAACTCCAAAATATATCATTAAGCCAATACATTAGTATTAGAAAAGAATGATTTTTTAAAAATAGTATCCAAAGCAATGATTTTTGAAAACTGAACTTTAAAAGCCTCTTTTTGAAGTCTGTGCATACATGTTTTGGAATGTCTTGATGCTTCACATGTTCTGATGTTCTTTTTCTTCACTTTCGTAGCTGCTTGTAATATTAACTATGTGCTCATAAATAAAGCAGCATTCTTGCCTGAAGGAAGTTTATTGTGTTTGTAAAAGATTGGTTCGGGGAGTTGAATTCCACTGGACCACACACACACTTGCCGGAGCAGTCATAAATTTTGCAATTGCAAGCGTGGTTCAATCTTTTATTTATATAGTAACGTACTTCTCGTACTGTCAGACAAGAGTGAGCAGAAGGTACTTCTGGTGCATCTGTCTTAATGTCAGGAATATCTGCCAGTTTGCAATTTTCAAACAAATTGTTTGTTATAATATCAAACATCAGTCTTCAGCAGGAGATCTTGAGTACTAAATTAAACAAGTCCTCTTCCTATTAATAAGCAAAAGTGTTTTGATAATTTAATTTGAAAAGAAACCACCTTAATCATATGCAAAATATTGTGGAAAAATATAGATTGTGAACGTCTATTTAATTACAACTGGCAAGCAGAGGGAGCTGGACAGATTGTGGTTTTAATTTTCAGCACTGCCTATGGGGCTAAAGGATCTCTGTTCTCCCAGAACTGTTTATAATGCATCCAATGTAGCAGAGCAGTCTCAGATTTCTGAAATATGTGAATTTTGGAGTAAAATTGCAACAAAAAGACTAAATCTGGACATAGGTCTGTTTCGTGTTTCTTTAACTCTATCTGCTTGGCCTGTGTTCGTCTACGTGCATACGTATGCAAATTAATTTAGATATAAGCATTGTGTGTTTGAGAGCTTGCTCAATTGTTGGTTAGGTTTTTTCTTTGCACGTGTGCACCACTTGATCTAATTAAAGGTGTTATGTCTCCCAGTAAACCTTGTCTGGCTTATATGTTCACATAAATGTAGCTGTGACAACATTAGTTACATTTGCCATCTTTTGCATATACATTGCAGCTAGTTTGTGTGGAAGTGTAAAATAAGACAGTTTGATGCATTTGATCAAGTACATGTTAGTATTTAGATTATTTTTATATTTGAAATGTTTATTTTCAGAAGCTTTTATTATGCTTAGCTACTATGTATAGCTGTAGAAGATGTATAACAGAAGCGATGGCTAGGAAAGCAACTTGTTTGTTTTATAGCAAATAAATGAGCAACTTTGAAGTTCAGTTTGGCATTCAAAGCTCTGCCCATGAAACAATAAAATTCCAAAAGGCTGTTTCTTCTCAGCTTTCTAGATAGAATAGGTTTCAGATCATTAATTAATAGAATAAGAAATGTTTTTCAAATGCTTAATCTGAATAATAAACATGCAGATCAATTTACCGTTCACCCTTTGCTAAACAATTCTAACGATTTCAGCTACATTCTGATGCTGTTCTTTGAAGGCTGTGTTATACAGCGTTTTGACAGCAAGAATTACCAGCAGCAGATTCAAAAGGCATTCAGTAGCTCTGTTCTTATGTGACATAATTTATTACTTTTCTGATAGCTTTTACACTAAGATAACGTACAGATCCACCTGTATGTAAGGTTGAATGTCCCTGAAGACAAAAAATGAGGTTTTTTTGCTTTCATATATAACAATATTTATCATATGGGTTCATGACTGATTGAAGGGAAAGGTGTCAAATCTAATGCAAGAATTTTATATTACATGAATGTAAGTGTAGTTAGTGGCACAGTATGGAATCAGTGATACCATAACTGAAGTTATGAGCTTTAAAAATGCTTTTCAAACTTCCAGGAATGCACTGTCTTTCTACTTTTTTAAATGTATTCCAGAGGAAGAATATATGATGTGGGAATCAGGCAGCAGATATAGATATGAAACAACAGAACAGCAGAGAAAAGATTGTTTGCTTTCACAGGGCTCAATTGTCTGTTTGCTGTGGCTTTGTTTTGGCTTAGCACAGCAGTCCTTTTACTATCTGCCAGCATAGGCTGTCCTTTCTATCTGTGCAACTAGACCTAATTCTGGACTGTAGGCATGGGCTGCACTAGGACCTCGGTCTGAGTACTTAGGTGCTACCACTGTGTTTTTCTGTTCAGTTTCGTCTGCTGCCTTGCTTCCTTTGAGAAAAAGCTGATTAGCCAAGTCAGGCTGTCCTGTGGGCTCTTTTGGCTGTCAGTTGGATCAACTTGATGTATCGAGTGGTCTCATGTAGGAATTTAGATTACTATAAAAACTCTGGCTTCATACAGAATGTTATGCTGTTAAGCCAGGAAGAGTAGCCTCTTTCTTCTTTTGCTTTTTAAAGTTGTACCCTAAATCTTCAGTGTATTTTCTCTTTCTATCCCTTATTTAGGGAATACTGTCGACAATTCAGAGTAGAATATCCATCATGGGATTGACCCTGATGATCTTTATCCCTTTCAGGTGTCCTTCAAACTAATTTGGACAAAAATAAACACAAGAATTTTCTGTCCTGAGTGCTTCAGATGTTATTGGTCACTGTCTGCCACAAATGGGTGCTTTGTCATTTGGCTTCTTCAACTGAGGAGGATAAAAAATGAGTGCTGTCTGTTGAAAGCACTCTAAATAGCTTAATAGCCATTACCTTAGGCAGTACATTTTACTCTCCATTTTGTCTTTACTCCAAAATATGACTCTATCTTTCTCATTTGTCAAATACTTTTTTAGATTTGCAGTCTCAAAGAATAAAGGTGCCTTCCTGTACCCAGAATAACTCTTAAAGAATCTGTCTGGAAACAGTATTTTAGAAATGCATCGCTGTAAATGCAATCACTATAAATCATCGTGCTAGGGGGCATACATAATCACCTATGAAGTGAACGATGCTGCTTCTTGGTGTCTGGCTTGAAAGAAGGAATATTTAGATGCTGTTAAGTGAAGCAATGATCTTTAGTTTCTATTACTTTTACTGTGATATATGCAAATATAACCTGTTCCTACGGAAGGTAAATGCATAATGTTCTAATGTGGTTGAAAGTAGTTAACTCTAGATCAAGCAACTTTCTCAGATTTTTACATGGCATATAGTAACCACAATAGGTTGCCAGTATGTGCAACAGGTGTATGTCTGTTCACAGCTTTGAATCTAAAAAAATTTTATGGACATAAATTGTGAAATTGTGAAGAACATGCAATAATAAATAAGGGAGGAAAAACTAGTTTGAATTCACCTTCCTTTGCGATTGGAAATGACTCCTTTTATTTTTCACAAATATTGGAAGTGGACGTTTTAGGAGCAAGTTCAAATCACGGAGATATTTATTAGAATCAGAGGTTATTAATTAGTTCAGTTTTTTTAAGCGGGAAGTTAGCCCTCAAGACTTGACTTTGAATTCATGTTTTAAAAACTAGAACGTAAAAATGGTATTCCAGAGTTAAGGCACTTTGTGTAAAAGATGCCAGTGTTCAAGTAAGACAAATACTGTCTCAGTAAAAAAAAAAAAAAAAACAAACAAAAAAACAAAAACAAAAAAAAAAAACAACCTCTTCCTTACCCTAGGCAGGCACCAAATAGTAATGGCTCCATGTTAGCTGAAACTGTAAAGTGGATTGACTCATAGGTGCACCTGCCTGAGCAGCTGCATACTTATACATTTTAACAGATGCCCAGGTGCTGGAGTTCTTGTAAACATATGGGGTCATCCTAATCACCTAGGATCTCGTATATAATGGTATGGAGTAATTTTTACAATCTCATTCTAACAACTCAGCATTTCGTCTCTCTATTCAAAACTAATGTAGCTGCCATGGCTCTCTGGAAACAAAGACATTGAGTTGGCAGAAACAAAACATCCTTAAGAGAAAGCTATGATCAGTCAATTATGTTTTATGTTGTTGTGTTGTTTAAGGCTGTAGCTAGTATCAGCTCTGAAAAGACAATCTGTACAAGCTGGGGTGTATAAATATTTTGTTGGGAGGTGCGCTGATTTACATAGAAAATGAAGGAAGTGATTGAGTGCCTGAACATCAAGCATAGAAAAGTGCCTTAAAATGGATACTACATGCTGGAACAGCGGAGGCAGCAGCAGCAGACTGCTTTGTGTGCATTATTTACACCAAGCTATTGGTGCCTTTATGATCTGCATGCCATTAGAGGAGTGAATGATTGCTTTATTGTATGACCAGATGTTTTATTTGAAGACCATAAATCAAATTTCCCAAGGCAGAAGAAACATTAGGCAATTAATTAAGTTATAATACTGGTCTTGTAAGAGGCTTCTGACTATATTAATTAATCAAGTCAAGTTAGAAGGTTTTGTTTGAGGAGCTCTGAAACACTTTCTAATAGCCTTCAGAGAAAAGAGCTCTGAATATCGCAGGGATGTAAACTATTCAAAAGACATTCATCTTGCACTCGTGTCTGCTGCTGTCATGAATCGTATCTTATAAAGTCATGGTGAAATCAGGGTGTTTTCTTGAAGGGCCATTCTAATGACCTTCAGTTGAGAGAGAAGGAAGACCTTTCTGGTGAAGTGGAGGAAAATGCTTTGAATTCTGAAGGTTAAGCCAGACTTCCATTTTGGCTGTTTGCTTTGGGAGAATGTGGAAAGACTACGCTGTTAGGAAGAACTCATTGCATTTTTTTTAATGCAACAACGTTTATGGCTGGGAGAGAGCCTTTGGGAGTTTTTCTATATGTTTTCATTATTGACAGTGACTCATGGCAACAGTACCAAATTTCCCTAAAAGTTAGTTGGAGATGCTCAGTGCTGTAGAAGTGTATTAAGTATTTTTCTTGTGTTACCAGCCTTCATCTGGTGCTGAAAATAACGAGGACAACTTTGTTACCACTTTATTGGAAAGCTTTTGAAATCAGCTCTACATGTAACTCATTCTTCTGTGCATAGTCTGAAGGGCCTGGGCATATGTTTAGGAAACTTGCTATGGTCAGTTATAGTGGAAATAAAAGAACTGAAAATAAAAAATCAGGTTACTTGAAGACTGTTTAAGAAAAGTAACCCTTGGTTACATGGTTACAAGTTGTGACATGAAGTAAGACAAGATCTGTTTTGGCACCTTTATAAGCTGTAGCAGTCAGGAGAATTAATGAAATAGTCGTAACTTTTCAGACTGTTACTACACAAAGAAGTGTATTCATTTCCTAGATCACTGAAGCACATTTTGGTTGACTTCTCAGCGGAATTCCAGACACTATCCTGCCTGGAAAAGCATTTAAGCGTTCTCTGGCAAATGCCAGAGGATATGTCTATACAGGAGACAGAAAGATCTATAGCTCTTGAAAACAGAGAGCCTGCAGATAGGAAAATTAAGCAAAAAGCTGCAATGTCACAGAACATCTCTTGACAACTCAGGTGACAAAATGGCTGTGGTTTGGACAGACTGAGTCGGAAAAGAGATCAAGAACTGTACTGTGTGGGTTTTGTGTGGTGAACTGTGGCTGTAAACCAAAAAGAAATCGGTGAACTCAGTCAAGTTAAACAAATACTAATCTGAACTAAGGGCTAATTGTGGCCTTCGTGGTTTTTTTCCAAAAAAAGACAGACTTAAAAGTAAAATATGTTATGATGGTTATGGGCAAGATACTGAAATAAAAAACGTGACAGAAGCTAACTTTACTGTTAGCTTGGGAAAGCTTTAAGTCATGTTTCCATAGAGACAAAAATGATGGATTTGTGTAAATGCTGCGTGGGCCAATCTTTCTTTATTGTCTAGAACAGAGTTCCTTGGCAATGCATAGAACAGACAGGTATCAAGCTCGTGAAATCATCCAATCGACCAATAAATGAGGAAAGATATCACGGTAACTGATTATATTTGGAAAAACAAATCACATACATATGCATGTATGTGGGGGAAAAAGGCTTGTATAAGGCGCTGATCAACTTCCTACTATTTGTTGTAACTTTCTGGAGTACGCATTAAGGTGGCAGATAGATATTTTAGTGTTTGCTTATGTAGCATAAGATTAAAAGATTAGGCAAAATGTTAAATAGTATTTGGAAAATTTTTTGAGGAATTATTTAGTAGCAGTGGTAATCATCTGTATCCCCATCTGATGAAAATGTGAAGTCATACTTGCGCTTCCAAATTTCACATTTGTTTGTCCTAAGCCCTTGTAGGTCTCTTCTGTTATGGGTCTTCTAGGTACTTCTAAATGTGACCTTCCAGAAATAGGATGTATAAATGTGACCCTCCAAAATAGGAGACCAAGTGTCACCTGGGTTCTAGTGTCACAGATTCATTTGATCGTTCTTAGTTTCCTTCTCAGGGTGGATAGCTGGATGGTTTTACACCGAAAGGAGATCTTAGGTAGCTTAGTAAACTAGTGTATTAGTAAGGTCCCAGCTTCACTGGGGAAAGTTGTATATGTCACAGTAATTTCTGTGTGGGCAGTCTTACTTGGACAAGTGAGAAGTTTAAAATAATAAAACAGATAAGATCTTTTCATCTATTCAGGAAGTTTTAATTACACAAGGCAGGCTCATAAAATTGCTGAGATTCTGTTTTGAACTCAAATGCCAGTGGCCAGACCAGGCGCTTTTTTAAAATTGCTAAGCACTTCTACATATACACTGCACCCATGCTAATACTTAGAACTTGTATGGTTGCTTGGAAGAAAGAGATGTAATAGATGTAGTGCATCAGCAAGGTATAAAGAAAATAAGAAAGGAAAAAAAAATCACACAACAGGCTAATATGCTGGATGAAGTATCAGGTGAAATTAGAGGTACCGGTATTTGAACAAGATTTGACATTATGTCAATGTATGATTAATGTAATCTGAAAAATATGTAATACAATAGTGTTTTTTGATGACAAACCATCATGAGCTTCTTTCAGGTTCCTGTACATTACTGCGCATTTATGTCATTTTTTGATATATTTGTAAGAGCTTAGCAATCTGTGTCAGGGCTGTTCTGCTATTACTGAATAATTTGCTGTGGCTAATAGGGGAATGATGATCATGACTAAAAAATTATGGGAGTTTTTGCTTTTTTTTTGCCACTCAGAAATAAAATCACCACCTAGCAATGTTAACAAAAATAGGAATTAATTGAAATCAGTTTTGGTGTAGGACTGATAATTCAGATACCAGTATTTATGAACAAGCTCAAACTGTGATATTCTGTCTAGTATTTAACTACTTTAGGTTTTCTAGTCTCAAACAATTTTCTCATAAATCATATTTCTCAAATTCAGTATGAGACTGACAATGAACAGGGCTAATCACTTATTTCATTAGTGCTACTGTTGTCTTTTTGTCATCTAGGTCTATGGTATTTCACACTTAGAAACATGCTACTGCTGTGTTTGAGGAAGCATATCGCCCAATACGTGCAAGTCTGAAATGAGAAAAGAGTGCACCAGAATATTACTAATAAGGTAATTTCTGTCACAGCCTGACATAACTGTCTGTATAGTTTACTCCAATTAATTTTTATATGTTGATTTTCTTAAAGATGGTGCATGATGCATTTGTGTTATGAAACTGAACGAAAGCTAAAATGTAGTGTATGAAGAAACAGTGTTCATTATTTCACACTGAAGTATTTATTTTCATAATTTTTAACTAATCTGTCCTCTGCTGGAATACGTGTTATATTCTGAAATGGAATAACTTTCAGACTAAATGGGCAATACTGTCATATGCATAAACAGTTTTAATTTTTCTCTTCAGAAAAGTGTACGTTACTTTCTAACATCCATGATCCTGTTCTTCTTACTGAAGCACAGATTCCAAAAATACTTATTTCTTTGAAGTCCTTGGGGGCAATTTATTGTCCTTTTTGTTTATGTCTTTCTGGGGAGCAGATGAGGGTGTTATACCATACTGATCCTGGTAGTTCATGTTTTTCCTTCTCTGACACCCTAATGATTAATAGAACATACTTGACTTCATTAATCCAGGTTCCAGTTGAATTTATTTACTTTACTATGAGCAGTAGGCTTGTTGACATATCCTTGCAATATGAGATATTAGTGTATTTCAAATTTGTATAAGTAGGTACTTGAAGTCAATGATCATAATACAGGTAAGCATTCCTATCTGACACATGCAGGTATATACCTGAGCCTCACTGAATTAATCAAGTTGGATCATGTCAATATATATGCTTCTTTCAATGTTTGGAACTCATGAACTTAGAAATGTTTGTGGATGTGTCTTTATCCAGTTACCAAAACAGTGTAAGTTCAAGTGTGTGCATAATAGATTTCCTAATGCTATGTCTCTTTATGGGTCTACGTAGATGATTACCTGTTAAGCCACGACACAAATTCAAACCTGTTTTCACTTTTCTTTGTTTCTTGCTTTCCATGGGTAAGGAATATTTAGACTAGAAGTCATCTGAGGCTCATGTTAGCTTATGTAACAAATTGTGTCAAGGGTCATATGTATCTCATGGCTGTATGTAGTATGGCCACTCAGGTGTTCAACTACAGAAGTAGGCAATCAATTTACTAACAAAAAAATAGCTGCATAACTACTTTTGTGGAAATGTGAAGCTAAGTGACATCAGAAAAGCCTAAAAAAATACATGGTTGGATAGTGAGTAATTCCAGTGGTGACATTTTTTTCAGAATATGAGCTTATGATTTTCAGCACAGCCATCTGAAATTCTTATGTAGTAAACAATTTGAATAACTGTGCCGGAATGCAACTACTGCTGTTTCCTAATCTTCCTTCAGTATCTTCCATTATTCTGCAGATAGTTACGTAAGGCTCTTCTCAGACCCCTTGCTTCAGTATCAATTGAAATTAAATTTAGTTATGTGAAGTTGCTTTGCTTAAATTTTCTTTAATGACATCACTTAGACCATTTATTATTTGTCTCTTGTTAACTTGCATCTCTTCTCAGTTTTGCTACAGTTGAAGTTATTTAGTGCAGTAACTGATATGGAAGTTGAACTTCAGTGGATATCATTCATGCAAAAACAAGTGTGATTGTTAATATGTGCTTTAAGTTTGAAATGTGAATGGCACAAGGCCCATGTTCACTTTACACACAAGTCATATCGGTTCACTTCCATATTTAGCAAACCAGCTAATAGATCTAAAATATTTTCGTTTCTTATTAGGTGTGAGATTTGTACAATACGTAGTGTTCACATTTTTCAACAGGAAGTAGTATGGTGCAAGAGTCTATTAAAATCCCAGCTCAGACACTGGTTTTCTCATGATTTTGGCATATCATTTTATTTTGATGACTCATCTTTCACAAAAATCTGTGTGTATCACAGATAATAAATCAAGAAAAACATGGGAATAGATCACTTAAGGGCTTTGACTTGGAAAAACATGTGCTTTGCTATGGTAGATCTCTTTATAGATTTTACCTGGTGTGAAGTATGCAGGTTATTCTAGAGTAAATGACATCTTTTTTGTCTTAATCTGTTTGTTCAGTCACTTGGCCGTTTGTCATGATGACTTCTAGGTGCCTTTTCTCCATTTTTGTGTGATTTGGAATGTAGCAGCTGTGATTCCATGGGCTCTTTCATTTGGGCAAGCAGAAATCCCCTTTATTCTCTGTAGCACTAAAGTTTGGCTCCAAATTCAGCACTTGTAAGCACTAATGTGTGTTCTTACGAGGCAGAGGACAAGAAATTTTCCAAGATGAGGAAAATTTGAAGTCATTCTTGATATTCAGTCACTGGAGGAAAAAGTAGTACCAGCAGCCCAGGATTTTCACAAGACTAGAAACGACCTTTGAATAATTGATCTCATTAAATAATTGATCTCATTAAATAGAGGCTTGTCATTATGGTAACATCATCCTAGTTGATGCAGAAAACGAAACAAGTCATAAAACAGCAATTATGAGACGCTAGTGTGAAAGAGTTGGGTAAGATGTCTTTCAGAAAGAAAAAGTCTTTCAGGAAATGATTGTTGGCCAGTTTCCCAGGAAACTTCTATTCCAGGGATGCTTGATTCACCTAAACCCTTGCTGCAGTCCACGTAGCCCAGTAATTGTTTGCTTACTGAATGAAGATTGAGTAAGATTCATTCATCAAATCCGTACTGAGCTGGGAGATTGCTTTCTATATCTGTTACATTCAAGGACTGACTTTAGGGATTTGGTTACAATAGTGTAAGCTTTAAAAAATGTTCAGAAGAGGTTCGTGAATCATGTAATCATACTGCATTTATGTAGTACATAATACATGCGAAAACATGGCGGCAGAAGTAAGATTTTGAAGTTGGTGCTTTTGAAGAGCTCATCAGAGTGAAAAGCATACAAGAGATGGAAGATAAGGGCTATTGTTAGTATGGAAAAAACACTTCGCTGTTCTATGGACTTTTGTTAAGTTTCAGTTTGCCACACTTAACGAGAGATCATAAATCATAATTTTAAAAAGCAAGCTTTTAACAGTATCAGTGAGTTACTGGGTAACTATAAAGGCAAAATTATTGTACTCCTTTTTCCTGTGACTTAGCTCATGAACTTTCTTGTGTTCTATCTCCAGTTTCAAGTCATACTAAATGTAGAAGTTGCTGTGTTGCTGTATGTTACAGATGGATTACCAGTTGCTTTGTTAAAATGCTGTGTGTTAGGCACACAAAATTCTGTGCTAATAATGTGCAGAAGTTTTAATTCACATAGAAAGAGAAAGGATAATGACCAGAGATCTGGCTAGGGAGTAGAGGATGTTGCCACTGATCTCTCGTGGGATTTGGATAAATCTAGGAGTCTCTAATTTAGCTGCATATACGAATTGTAGTATTTGAACAATACATGTCTTACAGCCCTAAAGGGCGTATATGGACCTTAAAGCATCTTTTATCTTTTCTTCCTCTGCTAAAATATACATTTAAGCCTTGCCTTGCTATAGTTTTTAATGTGTTCAGCTATATAGCACTGCTGTGAAATATAGGAATACTTGTTTTTAGACTCAGAAACAGATGTGATAGCTCTCCAGAAAAATAAATTTTGTATAGAGAAGTTTAACTTTGCAATCTGTGGAGGTGTTTTCGAAAGATAAGGGCTTCTCCAGCGATCACTTCACAGGAAAAGTCTAGTTTAGTAATTCTATAATCCAGAAGAACCCCTCTCTCATTGCCGATTGGCTGTCATCAGTTTTGGATTCTGTGAGTTGACAATAAGAGGACTTTTTTTTTTCACAACAGCATGTTAAGAGGAAAAAATGCTTAAAATTTCGTAGTGCTCAAATATTGTTTCAAACGTGTTAGATGTTTAATAGAGCCTGTCTTTAAAACACTTGTGTAATGAAGTCAACGTGAGTCATCACTCACTTCTCCCAGTACAGGATTTCATTGTACAGCCTTCCACTGAGGAAGAAAATCTAAGTTAGAGTATGTTGAATGGTGTTGTTTTAGTGCTTCAATGAGCTGTTTTGTTTACTGTTGCAAGCAACTTTGAAAGAAGCAGAAGCATTGTGTGGCAGTTTGGAGATCTCATAGGTACGTTTTGAAGACTTGGAAGTGAACTAGTGTTTCATAATGCTCAGTGCATCAATGTTAATGATGAAATACTTAAGTATACAGCTGGAGCCCCTCCTGCCCTCATTATCAGGTTCATAGGTAGCCAAATTTAAGAAGCAGAGGTCACTCTTTATTCTGTATGAAAGTCAACAGCAGTGTTCACAGGTTTCTCAGAGGGATAAAAGCTACCTAAACATTTTTCTGCCCTTCAGCTAACAAGAATGTGTTTAAACAGTTTAAACATGGGTTTATCTCAGCTTTAGGATGTCCTTAAGCTAACAAATCCAATGCTCAAGACTGCTACCACAAGACTGCTACCACAGTCACCGTACCTAGATCTATCCTGTTTGACCCCATTCAAAATACATGATGATTTGTAGTTTCGTTAAAATATTTTGCATTGAAACCAGCGTTTAAGTCAGCTTGCCTGTTTCCCATATCCATGCTTTGTAATAAGGTAGGATGTTTATAATCAAATGATTAAATCATTTGAGCCCAAAACTAGAATTAAGCTGTTGGTTCACGTGTAACTGTTATTGCGTGTTAACAAAAGTATTTGGATTTCAATAGACTTCTATATTTATAGAATACCTGGGCTTCGTGTGTAAACTGTCGGCAACTTTCCTAAGAGAAAATGTTCATTTCAAGAACATAGAGTATGTCAATTCTACTGAATTAAATAGTACCAGAGAACGCTGATGGATATTGAAGCTTCATTGTCTGTAATTGTCATAGTTTTTAAAAAGGTCATCTGCTCAATTTTAGTCTGAGCTCACTGCCAATACCAAGGCATGGTTTAAAGCCAGCATTGGCTGGGGCATTTCCCCAGTCATCAGTTAAAATGCAGCCTGTTTTGGAGGGTAACAGAGCTTAACAGTGTGGGTGTGAACCATTCCATGGTTAAGCTAAGATTGTCGATGCAATCTTTCTTCTTTAGTTTTTGGAATTCAGTTACACATAACTTATTTAAAAATAAAAAATAAGCCAAGGCAGTTACTGAAATGACAGAAGAAAAGCTTTATTTGATTGTGTTTGAAAAAAGTTATTCCAGTTTTAGTGCTTAGATTTTTCAAAATGCTGAGTACCCTCACTCAGCTCACCCAGTACTCAGATGGGGTTGGTGTGCACAGCCCCCAGTTAAAGAGCTCTGTTTTGAGATGTGTGGCAATAATAGATGTATGAAAGAATTGACCTGGACAAAAACAGATACACAGGCATGACATGAAAATCAGTGGAATCATGCCAAAACTGTTTAGGAA
Organism: Numida meleagris; assembly: GCF_002078875.1. Classification (NCBI taxonomy): domain Eukaryota; kingdom Metazoa; phylum Chordata; class Aves; order Galliformes; family Numididae; genus Numida; species Numida meleagris. The sequence goes on along the minus strand of NC_034414.1, from coordinate 7,251,859 downwards.
AGACAAGGTTACAGCCACTGAACTTGCTACTTGTAGGTATTGCATGGTAATAACAGAAAAGATGCAGATGCATAAATGAAGGCAAAACTCCACCGATTTAAAATGTTGTTGCAAAGGACAATAAATCCCTTTGCTTTTAGGATTTTGAAATTTTTTGTGATCTGTGGATTCTGGAGTATGGCAGAGCCTCCATCTCCAGGGAGTGGAGCAGAATCCTAAATATAGCTCAGTCTGGAAAGTACTTGGATGGCACTGGGTAAAGGAATGTTTTGAGGTTTCAATATATAAATAAAAGATGAATGCAATTAGTGCTCACCATAGGATATTTCCTTCTATGTGACCTGAATCTGTGTTTTTTTCCTACGGTTTTCAGCAGGAGATGTGTCATCAAGTGCCTTCTGAATATCAAACAGTTTGAGCTGCCATAATCAGCTCCATAACCTTTTATAACCATCTTTGTGAACGAAAATTTTCCCTTTGAAATCCGTATGGGCTATTCTCTTTCAGATTACTACTTGAAGTACACTGAGCAACTTCCTTATAATTAGCGATTCCATCATGTTTTGTAAGCTACAGATGAACAGTGTTATTACTACTTATCCAGGTCAGGACTGTATGCACTTCACATACACTGAAGTGTATCTTTGTACTTCTGGACTCTTAAAGATTTCTGCTAGTGACTTTCACATGATGACTATTTTTACCTTTATTTCAAAATTTACCCTCAATTTTACGTGAGACAGCATTCCTCAACCGAGTAAGATTTTAGCTCAGCTTTGGAGTATCTAGTACTAACAGCTCTGTAGACAGCCATAGCTGTTGTCATTGAATGCTTGGCATTCAATGTCAATTTAATGTCATGTTTCCAATTTATATGTAATTTGCTGAGTTCTAATCTCAAAAATGCTTACAGTACTGCTTCTTGTAATATAAATGTTAGGACAGCTTTTGGCATAAGTCTTGATTTTTGGGGACAGAAATCTCATTTTTATGACAATACTTTATGAAAATAGTGCCAATCATGTGTGTCTTCTGCTATAATGAATGAAGCTGCAATTTAATGCAAGGGATACCCACAGTCTTTTTTTTTTTTCTTTTTTTTTTTTTTTTTAGTGAAAAGCAGTAAACTTCTATTCAAAGAATTTATTTAAGCAACTTGTTAGAAATTAGTTCCTGGTATCTGCTCTAGGTTCAGGTTCCCCATTGGCTCTAATACAGCATTTCTTCTTTCACTTAACACTGCTGGATGTAGCTCTGTATAGTGCTAATAAGTAGTACTTTCAGACTTGGTAGCGATGCCTGTGTAAATTCTATGTCAGTGGTAATACTTGTCAAGTAACTCACCAGACTGATCAAAACCACTTGTCATGCTTTACCAAACATTTATTTTCCTCTGGCCATTAAGAATCAATCAAACCTAGATAGATCTAGAATGGCAATGGGGAAGAAATTGAAAGTAATTTGCCAGTTCTATCAGAGATGGTGTGCATAATACGTATAAATAATTATGATTCAGTCCTATGATACTGTAAAGTCTAGATACTGAATTATGCTTTTTTGGGTATTGAACTCAGTGAAAACAATGACTATTTTATGACAACAAAACTTGTCTTTGCAGATGAGTATTGTATCCTAGCTAGTAGGATTTTGATGCTTTTTCAGGACAGAATCAGTAACTCCTGTAGTATTATTTAATAAACTGAGATACAAGACAGTACGAAGGATAACAGTGAAAGTATAAAAACTTGGATCTGAATGGTAAAGATGAATTGGCTTTTCATATATTCATTTCAAAGTGCAGTAATTTTAACTGCTTCTTTCCTTGACTTTTCAGTTTGTGTCAGTGAAGAATTTATTAGTCTTGAATAGTTTTTAGGCAAGCGGCTGCTGATAAATGAGTAAATAAAATAAAGGACAAGGCTTGTGGCGAGACCTTGAAATGGCCAGCACCCATCTGCCTTAGTAGTTCCATTGTTAAGGATATTGCCCTGGTATTGTTTTTGTCCAAATACTATTCCACTGAGTTTAGGGAAATGAGGAAATGTTCTTCCAACACAACACTTCTGGCACAGACCTGAATTATTTTTACTTCTTTCATTTGTATTTCATTTCTGTTTTCAATATCAAATAAAGTTTTGTTTCCGGAAAGGATTCAGACTGATGATTGCTATAAAGTATTAGCATTTATTTGATTTCACTGGGATTTATGGCTTTTTCTACTCCCTACTAGTTTCCTTTCTTAATTCTGCTCCTTTGTAAACTGCAGAATCTCTTCAAAAATATTATCTGTGAACTAAAATCTGAAAATAAGTTACAATTCCTTCCTGCATAAGTGTATTTCTATAATATCTATACTATTTAAGCCTGGATTTATCTTAGTGTTATTAGTGTCACTAATTACGTATTTCTTAAAAAAAGAATAAAACCTCCAAGTGAGCTCAGAAGGGCTCATCTTTTGAAGCTTGGTGAGGACTGAGCATCCTTGATCTTGTAGGGGATGTTCTATAAATTTTGCCTGCTCTCTTGCTCTCTCTGTTCACTCAGCTTTGGAAAGGTTCATCCCTAACATTGTGAGGTTTGGCAGTGTTCTTGTTTTTTTGTTGTTATTTTTCAGTGACAAGTTCCAGACAAAATGTGTACTTGCTAAGGAAGTTGTGTGTGCTATGTTCATTAGTTTGCTTGAGTAATGATATGATAATCATAATTCTGTTTTTATGCACCTGTTGTGCAGGTGTATGGAAACATCATGTATTAACTGTGCCCTAGACAGTTTTGAATGGCTCCAAGAGGGCACATTTTAGCAGCTGCTCTCCCAGAGTAGTGAATATCTTCATTTCTTCCCCAGTCAGGATATTAATTTGTGTGATGACTTTGTGCTAGAGCCTGTATGCATCTGCCTGTTTTCTCTTACAAATGCCAGAGTTCCCTTCCTTCCTTCCTTTCTTCCTTCCTTCTGTCAAAGGACATAAGAAGAACCATAAGTCTCACTAGGAACTGTAAGTCTCATTGAGGACAGTAAAGAAGGAAATGCATGTGTGAGTGCCAGTATCAGGAGTTCTGATTAATGTGTGCAGCCTGAATATATCTAGATTTATGTGGCTCAGAATAATGTGTTTCACTGAGGCTGGCATGCAGGGTAGGGTAAAATGGCACTGGAGACCCTGCGATGCACCATCTGAAGACAGTGATAAAACATGATTTCTTGGGCCTGAGGAGTTGTTGATCTCATTATGTGATCAATACACCTGAGAGGAATAATTCTTATCAACTGTTATGCACAAAGAATTTCTGTAGTAGCACGTGTGAAATGATTAGTCAGCGTGGTATAGTCTAGCACGTCTGTTAGGTGCTCTAAATGTTAAGCTCTCTAAATGTAGAAGAATCTTATTTTTACCAGTCACCAATACAGAATTTCTACCATCTGATGCATGCTTCTGAATTCTAACTGGATTTTTTTAAATGAAAAAAAAAAAACATAATGAAGTATGAGATGAGACAGTGTGTTAGTGTTGTGTGGCACAAATCTGTCACTGACTTTTTCTTGTAGAGATTATGTAAGGGTGAGGTTATTTGATTACTGTGGTATTATAACTAGAATGCTATTTGTATTTATTCCCCTACTGTGGGCTAGATTTACCTGTCTTAAGACTTTCTATTACTTTGAGGGGGAAAAAGAAAGCATGCACTTTGTTATACTTGCACTGAGCTGTATCACTGTGAGAAGTAGGGTAAGAACTAAAAGCTCTTCCTCACATCTCTTTGAAACTGTATCAACTGCATTTTGATGAGCCTCCATTATGACTAAATTCCACTGGAATACCCGCGCTTATCTGAGATTAAAAAAAACCAAGCATGGATGTAGTAGAGTATTGATAATTGGTAATGAAGTTTTTAAGTGGAATTTAAGTAATTTTAAAAAAGGAAACTTTTAAACTACTTTCTTCCAAGAGGCAGAAGTTAATGTCTTAAGCTCTGTTCACCAGCAAGTACAGAAATGGAGTCAATACATTTTTGTTATATCTCTTTTCAAGACTGTCATAAATGAATATATTTTCTTTTGATCTTAAATATATGTTAAAACAAGATGGAAGTCAGCTGTGCAGCAAACTTTTGCTGTAAAGATGCGGTCTCTCACTCGTAATGATTTCCGAGTCAGGCCAATAACATAATTCCGAACAAATGCTTGAGCTAACAATTCAGATTTAGAGGGACTAATAAATAGGTGGAAGGCCAAGCGGTTACCTTGCTGAAATAAACCTTAGATGAGCTCACTGTTCAGTAGAATGTGTTTAATCTCTCAAATTTGTGATGACTGCATCAGACTTCAATGTTCATATCCTTATGCCTATTTTGTTCACATTCATTTTTCACATTAAAAAATATTTCATATTTTTACTCACATTGGTCAGTGAGAAAAGGTGATACTGTGAAGTACTAGGGGAGAATGCATTAGAGCTCAAATGTATGGTGAAAAGAAGTACTGAAATGATTGGATGCTGCATTTTACTCTTTATTCAGAATAATGTAGGAAAAAGCCCCAAATTAAAGGGTTCTGCGGGAAAAATAACTGGGCATGTGTCTGGATGAGCTTGTTTCTGCATATGTACATCCTTTGAGACAACCTGCATCTGGGCACAAAATAGCAGATGCATTTGTGGCAGTGATGTAAGAAAATGCTTTCTATTTAAAAACTCATCAGCAGAAAGTGATAGAACAGAATTGTTTAACTTTTAGAAATAATTGATAATTCAGTCATTATTTTTCTGTGCTCTGAGTTTCGTTCACTGGAGATCTGCTGGAAACATGCAGTTGACACTAATTTACAGCTTTGGTCATGTTTTTGCCTTTTCTTCACGTTACATATCAGTGAGGAAGAGTAATTAACTTGTGCTATTATCGGTAATGAGTTTTGCTGAAAAATGAGATACTCAGAATAAAGTTCTACTATTCTGGATGATGATCTCAGTGTTTTCAGAACTGCTAATATTAGTTGCTTCCCAGCACAACTGAACTATCTTTGTTCTTGTGAGATGAGAAGAAAGCTAGAGAGCATTGGAGTAGGAGCAAAAACTGGAAAATGAGTTTCTTGTTCTTGACTCTTTACCTTAAAACTGCCTTTCCACCCCAGACACACCCAGCATTCTCCTGCATCTCTCTGACTGTGAAGCTTTATGATGTTCCATGTGTCACTGTATTTCTTTCCATATTAACTCACAAGAAAAATATGTGCTGATAAATTTCAATGTCAGTCACTGTAAGCTTCACGTTGGGTAGGCACGAGTCTGTTCCAAGTATGACTAGTGGGGAGCCTAGCATTGCTGACTAATTGCTATGGACAGATGGGTATTTTGGGGACGTGCATGCACTGGTGTGCTGTTTCAAACACTTAAGCTGATAAGGCCAGTTTTGTTGGAAACTGGAAGAAGGAGAACGGCAGTTATGTTTTTCTGTGTTTGCCTGTATTGCAAAAAATGGAATAATTAAATTTTAGTACTGTTTGAGCAAGCTGGGTTTCTTAGTTGCCTTAGAAGAGATTGGTAGCAGACTGAAATTAGAGGTGGGCCTAAAATGAATTAATGTGGAAAGCTGATACAAAAAGGGATATAAGCCTCTCGTCCTAAAGGCTGTGGGAGAAAAAGCCTAGGGACAGGTAGGCTTCTGCAAGTATCTTCAGAGAAAGTAAGGGGATTAAATTTAGAATTGGGTGCGGGAAGTAAGGGCTGGGTTTCAAAATGTTGTATGATGTAGTAGAGACGCTTACAACTTGAGGTTTTTAGAGGGCTTTCTGAGGTCAGATGAAAGGTGACAGCCTTGATTAGGGAGGGCATGACAGAAGGCTTAATGAGAAATTGAGCTTGTGTGCCTTGAGGGAATATGCAGACAAGGCTGCTGATTCTTGTTCAACAGATGCTATGGAGGCCTGAGGCAGCTGTAACTATGTAGGTCACCCCAAAAGTAACGCCTCCTATTTATTTCCTAGGAAAACAGAGCCCAGTAACACTATTTGGTAGAGCAGATTCTCAGCTACAGAACACTTTTTCAACATGGTCACCACCACTAGCTATGCGTTTTCACCAGCAATGAGCAAGAGCCTGCGTGCTGTGCTTGTAACAAACTCCACAAGAGCAGGTGATCCACTGTCACCTCTGCTGAAATGCATCACCCACTGCCTCCCTGTGTTCACATCCACTGTTTTCTCTCTGTAGGAGTATTCAGTAAGTGGCAATGAATGTCACTGGATACCGTTGTTTTTTCTGCGTGAGAGTAGTTCAATAACAGCTTTGTTTCATACACTCTTGCATGTCAGACACCATTTTGACAGAGTGCCCCTCTGCTGCCATCTGTCATACAGCATCAGCCTGTAGCAGGATATTGGTGGGCAGGTTCAGCCTCTGCTGCCATACCACCAACATCTACTTCTGAACTCGTGGGCCAACACAGTAAAATAGGAGGCATTACTTTAGAAGCAGTCTTCATGTAATTACAGGCCTCTTCTTGTGCCTGAGTTCAGCTAGAATTGTAGGTACGCTCAGAGTGAGCCTGAGTAATGCAAGCCACCACAGTTCATGGGGTTGGGGTAAAGTAACATAATTAGATGCCTGAAATCATGAAGCGTATTCCAACAGTGTTTATGGTTGCTTTATGAAGCCCATATTACTCATTCCTCAGCCTTATATGGAACTCTACTTGGTGGAAATTTTAGATAAATTGCCCGGATTATTTTGGTTAAAAACTTAAAGAATGTATTTTTTTAACTGATGGAATTCTGATGGCACTGGCACTGGAACACTGAAAACAATTTGTAGTATTTAAGAATAAATCTGGTAGGAGTAGTGGCTGTTGAGACATGCAAGGCCTGGGAGGGATAGTTAGCAGAGGGAATGTATACCTGGAATGCTGAGGTTGGAGGTCCATCTAGCTTACTTCATCGTATCAAAAACAGACTTCTGCATCACAAACAAGTATCCACGGAGAAATTTTGAAATTAAGGGTTCAGTTTTGGAAGGTGTTAATGTTTTTTGTGCTAGCTGAGCAAACCGTTTTGACATGTGCTCAATTTCAACCAAACTGAAGTTCTTGCAGGATAAGTTTTTTTAGTATAACGTTCCTAAACAACTCAAACAACAAAAACACTGATACACTGTAGAAAGTTAAGGTTTGTGAAGTATACAGAAACTACTGTAATATGACTTATCCAAGTAGTCCCTCCATTATTTTTAGAAACAAAACCATGAGTAATATGGAGATGATTTAGATACCCCCCCAAAAGTTCTACCTTAATGCAATGCATCCTGAAGTTTTGGTTCACTTAAACTCTACTGCTCCAAAGTCTTCTCTAGCAATTTAATTACCTAAAGACTCATAAGATTTTCTCATCCTCTGGACAATGAGGGCATTGGGATTGTTCTTAAGTACCTCTGCTTTTTGCTGTTGAACTTAAGGACCAAACTTATTTTCAGGAGGAAAAAAACAAACACAGTTTAAAATAATGAGGAATGCTCAAATGAGAAGCTTATTTTAAAGATACGGGAATGTGTACCTGGCTAAATATGTGCTATAAATAATTCTGTACCTGTTGCATAAGTCATAATGTATATCAGCTCTAAGGTAGCCTGAGGCTTCTGTAGGTATTATGCTGTGTGTATGCCTCACAAAGACCCAGGAAATCAGCAAAGGTTTTGCATTTTAGTAAACCTTTACACAACACTGATAGATTTCAAGCCTGCTGGGGTAAGAGATTGTCCTTATGTGGCTTTCTCAAGTGAGATGTAATTTGGATACCTTTTCTTTGGCTACATTTTTAAAAATGTTTTACGTCATACCAGATATTTGTGTTTGTATTATTAGGGAACTGGCAACTTCTATTTTTTTTATTTGAGCAAATGAACTACAGTTCATCATCATCTCAGTGGTATGCTTATCTAGCTCAAATGTTGTAAGGGCAATATTCTAAGGAAGCTAGGGCAATAGATCTTTGGTTTAATCTCTTTATATCCATTCAAGATTCTATATGCAGTTTGTCCTGTATTCAGGCAGTTGATGAGATAATTCATGTAGTATGTAGTGAAAATATATCAAGCACTGTAAGATGTAGAATCCAGTGTCCTGATTACACTCTTCTACTTACTTGTACACGTAATCAGTGGAACTTTACACAGTTTTTGCTATTTTAGCAGGATCTGCTATGTTAGGAAAAGCTCAACAAGCTGTAAGTCACAATTACTTCGGATAATTTTGCTGATTAACTCATAAATAAGTTAATATTATTAAAATGTCTTTTTTATGGAGCTATAAAAATATAGAAGACGCTTGTATCAACATCTAATCCTTATAGCAGGAAAATGCAGCTGCAGTTTTAACACAGCTGCTGAAATATGCTTCAGTTAAAATCTTTACCTATTTTTTTCTGGTTAAATTCGCTCCAAGCTCTGACTGGATGATTTGTGTGTTGGCCACAGTGCACTGTGTAAAGTTAAGATGTAAAGTTAAGGTGTCTTTCTTGCACGTAGTTCTCTCAGACTTCGTTGATTTTATAGACATGGTTCTGCAATTCAGAAATACATTTGTGTCCTCTATTCTTCAAAATCATGCTACAGTATTTTTAATTTAAGTATCCTCTGTCTTTTAAAAGAAATCTTAACAGTGGAATAATTAAAAATAATAAAATATTTTAAAATACTAAAAAATGAAATACTAGAAAAAAACTTAAAGCAGTGTTATAGTAGATATTACAATGGCCCTTTAAAATTTCTGTATCAGTGATGTACACTTTGCTTTGCTGCTCTGCTCCTTCACATATCAATTCCTTAACTTTTGAGATTGAAGGTAGAATTATGCACTAACAGTGCTCAGGGGTCCCCTGCTAGTCTTTTGATTATAATGTTTTCTGGGTCAGATTAATAATTCATCTAATATTTCTCTGTGAAAAGAGGTATTGCCTTCATCTCCTGTCATCTTTATAAGGCTTATTTCAGCCCTCTAACAGGGCTAAGGCTGGATAAGTTCATTTGAAAATTAAACTTGAGAAAAAGGGTAATTACTAGGTTATGTGAACAGGCACCACAAAAAGAGCATGTTTAACTTCAATGTGTTTTCTGGATCTTCAGCTATTACTCACCAGAGCAACTTCTTAGGGGAAAACGATGGAAGATCTGCTACAAGAGGCACATATAATGCAATTGATAGTGCCTGATGGGGGAAAGAATTCAACGTGGGTGACAGTTTTGCTTTGTACAAGAGCCATAGGTACAAATAAATTTTGTAGCATTTTTGAGAGAAGGGATGCATTTCCAATGCATCTTTGACTGGTTTCTTCAGGCTATTTTACTACTCTTAATTCTTTTACTATTCATGATCTTTGAGATAAGAAAAAAGGGAAAAAAAAAAAAGAGGGAGAGAGATAGATCTTCAAGTTAAAAAAAAAAAAAACAAAAACCTGATCCCTTTATCTCCATTTTTAATTGAGTGAGGAGATCCATATCAAGGAGGACTCAGGTAGTTCATAAAAATGAGTCTGAACTGAGCAGTTCACAACAAAAGGTGAAGCCCACACCTTATGGTTGACTTTACATTGTCTCACATTTTTTCCTCAGTTACACTCAGTTTGTCTTTATTAATCAGGATTTGAGATGATGTTTGCTGTACCTTTCCCTGTTGCTTACTTTCAAAGGGTAAAAAAGCAAAAGCGTAGCTTGAGATTCTTACATTTCTTACACTTTGAAATGAGGTTGGAGGAAAGCTGTACAATGGGATTGAGGAGAACCTCACTGTATAATATCCATGGTTTGACTGTTCCTTGCAACAAAGCTAGGAAATAAAGGATTATCCAGCCCTAGACATGGCAAACCTGGTTGAAAACCTTGGTATATTATAGGTAACTTGTAAGAGTGTGAGGAATTTGTCTTGCTTCCCTGCTACAGAATAACAGAATAAATCTGTTATGTGACCTACACTGTACAAGAAAAATGAATGTCTTTTTATTCTCTTAGAATTGTACTTTAAGCTGATCCTGGTAAGGAAGGAGAAGTCTTCTGCTTCAAAAGCGGTCATGATTAATAATTTTGCTGCTAAATCTTGCTATCCAATTCTGTATTGATCTTGGTACACTTTAAATTGAATCAAATAACTGAAACAGGATTAATGCTGAAGTTTCAAGATCAGATCTTGATGATCTGTTGGAAAGATAAATGAATGTATAGAAGAGTAATAAAGCTAATAGTTTCCTCAGAGAACCCTTGTTAACTGTCTTCTTACTTCCACATTCCATCAGGCTAGGAAAGATCAATTTCTAAAATATCAGCAAGGATTACAGCATAAAATAGAATGGTGTGGGAGAGGCGTAGTGCTTCTGTCTTTTCAAATGATAAGGATGTGATTAAATTATAGGGAGAGACCAACTGCATTATAGCAATGTACAAAAGCATAGGGGGATGAATTATCCTGAAGCACACATTTCAAGAATGTTGTGCAATCACACAGAATGGCAGAATAACTTGTAAGGAAAGTATTAATGACAAAGACGTTTGTGTGGAGATTTAAAGCTCTAATCACGTATTGTAAGTACTTAATCTGTGGCAAAGCTGGAGACAGTTGAAATAGCATCTGAGAGAAAGACCCAAGGAGGTAGATCTTGAGATAATCTGTGTTACAGTATCTCAGTAGAACCCAGGACTTATTTTGAAGACTGGAACGATCTTGTTTTAACCAGCAGCACCTGGTTAATGTGAGCTGGAATTTAAGGTATCCTTTACCATAATCTTCAAAGCCTTGGCTTAGGGGGAACTGTCAGTGTATGCTGCGTTCTCATCTCTGATTGCCTTTTCTCTACTCTTCAATTCCTACTGTACTTGAAAAGCAAGAAATGAGTGTCACAAAGCTTGTCCTGCCAGTTTTGCATCCTCTGAGGATTTCTTTAAGCTGGGAGAATCCTATCATTCTCAGATTTAAAAGCTTTCTGCAGGTGCTTAACTTCCGCACGTTTGTCTCGCACACCAACACCACTGGTATGCTGCTTGCTTCCTGTCTGTCTCAGCTAGCTATAAAAGGAAGGTTCACGTTTGTAACGGTGAAGGAGGCAGTAGATCAGATCCCTAATGATTCACTCATAGCATTTCTGTCTGTGTGCTTTCTGGACTTGAACAACTGTAGTTTTGCATCTACAACCCACTGTGTCTGTTATTTACTCTAATATGTGTGAATAACGACAATTTTCATTGCTGTAAATTCAACATAGACGCTAGAAAAGCACAGAGCTCTCCCTACTGTTTTGCCCTTTCTGGTACAAATATTTATATAGTATTTCCTGTTTTATGCCACATATTGCCAACATCACTTAAAATATAGCAAATTACTACCGTATAGATTCACTGAGGTCAGTAGAGCTTCTGAATATGTTATTAAAATATTTCATATAAAAATGTAAACATGATCAAAATCAAGTCAAGCTTTTTTACTTTATCAGAGGGAAGTAACAGAGTATGATTGAATTCAAGTATCTGGACATCAATCACATAAATGAAATGACTTAGTTTAGACTGCAACTTTTTTCCAATATATTTTACTCAAAGCTGAATATTTGATCAAAATACATAAAAATATGTGCTAGAAGTGTAATTCTTTTATGTGTAGAGGTAATGTCTATAAATGTCTGAGCTACCTATTTATTCCTAGATTTAATTTCTGGGATAACTCGATCCATTGTTCAGAATGTTGGACCCACTTTCAGAAGAGTTGGATTGTAGGTATAACACCATCACACATTACACTAAAAAGAGAACAAACAAACAAAAGAACCAGGAAAAACCCAGACAAAACAAACAAACCAAAATAGCCACGTGAGTTATATCCCGCTATGAATTTTTCTGAGTTTATTTGTTTCTAATTTCAGAGACTATTACTATTAATTAAAAACGTGCCTTGTTGCGTCCGAAAACCTTTTTGCAGGTCTCACTTGTCTGAAAATGTAAAAATTAATGAAAATCAAGAAATGCTAACTAGTACATGGCCATTGTTTGTGCTTTCGTGAGCCATTTTCAGTTTTCTGATAAGCAGATGCACAATCTGGAGGATGCGAAAGAGCTGGAGATACTGTGGGACTCTGAGTCACAATGATTCATCTCATGTGCTTGTTTCAATAGCTGGACTATTCTTTGTTTCTCACCTTTGTCATTATTCATCACATCTTCTACTTGCAATTTTTTGTAGATTAGAGGTAGTCAATTTTTTAGGTATGCAAATGTTGAGCTTTTCGTTTTAATTTTTCCCATTAGAAGAGAGTTATCTCTCTTCCCTTGTTTGTCTTCCTTTGATTTTTCTAAAGGCTAGACAACATGTACTGTAAATTTAATATAGATTAATAAGCTTTCATATGTTAGATTACTCTTCATTGCTGAATGGTTGTAGGAGTAAGAGGAAATGATCAACTGGAGAAAAATCTAGTATTTTTGGATTTAACTTCCCTATTTCCCACTACTAGACCTTACCACTGTTTTTAGAATGAAAAAAAACATCTAGTGAGTTTTACTCTGGACACCACCTCTGTCTAACTGCTAGGAAAAACAAAAACAAAAACAAAATTCCTAAAAGAAGTGTAATTTAAAATACTATGTATAATTCATTTTGGAACATATGTTAGTTTTCATTAAAATGACAGTTCCATTAAAGAGGATATACAAAATGCAGTGACAGTATTAGAGTCACAGTTCTGCTCAGTACATCATTTTAATCTTTTGTGAATTATATTTCAAGAAATATTCTTCCCTTTTGGTGGTGAATGTACTGGTTTGTATCTTTGGTGTCTCAGGTCTTTGCTTTCATAGGTGAAATTTGTTTGGATCAAATGTGTCCCGAGAGTGAAATATTTAGTAGGTTCATACTGTGTTACTATACATCTGCATGTTACTAGAAGAAATAAGGGAGAGGTGCATCTAAGGCAGGCATAGATCACTCAGTAAATCCAGCACGTCATCTGTACGATCATTCCTTTTACAAACTCAGCTCAGCTTCTTTGTAAGTACACTATATCAGTGGGTGGTGAGACAGAAACAGGGCTGAGAACTCCACAGGGGAAGTGACAGCTATTACTGATGTTTAACTGAATACAGTTGTCTCTGATGTCTGGCATATGCATGATATGCATAGAGAAGAAACTAGTAGCTATCAAAGTATAATGTATTTTCACTCTTTAATGAATTTCTCACAAAACTGGCTTTTTTGTGAGTACTGAGCTGTTTGCTCTCTATTTGACCGACTTACTGAAACTTTCTCCAGCTTCTGCTAATAAGTGCATGTTTTTTTAAACTGCAGATTTCAAAGTGATAATTATCAATCTGAAATGCAGTAATAACAGCGCAATGATAAGAAGCTGCTTAAGTTGCTGGATTAGTCACGGCAGCCCAGAGTGAAGGCAGGCTTTTTGATTCTTACACACACTATAATGTTTACAGTTACTTTTGGTTAAGTTTTGTTAAACAACTGTGTAGTGTCTTTACTAACAATCTCCACAGATTATATTTGTACTTCCAAATTAATAATTGTAAAGTAAAGAAATATTTTCTCGCGTATGATCTTGGAGCACTTTGTAATATGGCATTAGTCCAGTGCACAAATGAGAAGTTTATTCACGCTTCTAATTGGAATTCTCTGAAGACATGTTCTCTGCATACTAAGGGTACTAGTCTCAGGTCTCTTCAATATGACCTATCAGCTTTTCTTAAAGAGAAGAACGGAGAAATTAAGTTCAAATGGCCATTACATTAAAAATTTACCAAGAATGGTGTATTTCTTTTATTTCAGGTAAAACATCTATTAAATCATATCAAATAGCAATTGCAAGTGCTTTTCCTGCTGGGAGACTTCAACTACCGAGAAGTCTGCTGGAAAAGTAGCATGGTGAGCTGTAGGCAGTCCAATAGGCTCCTGGAATGCATTGAGGATAACTACTTGCCCTGTTCCATTTTTTGGATCATTCTTGTAGCCCTCCTCTGTACGTGCTCCAACAGGTCTATGTCTCACCTGTACTGTGGCCTCCACATCTGGACACAATACTCGAGGTGAGACTTGACCAGTGCAGAGTAGAGGGACAGGATCACTTACCTCTACCTGTTGACCACGTATATTTTGATGCAGCCCAGGATATGGTTGTCTTTCTGGGCTGCGAGGGCATATTGCTGGCTCATGTCCAGCTTCCCATCCACCAGTACCCCCAGGTCCTTTTTGACAGGGCTGTGCCCAATCCCTTCATTCCCCAGCTTGTATTGGTACCGGATGTTGTCTCAACCCAGGTGCAAGACCTTGCACTTAAATTTGTTGAACGCTGGGAGGTTCTCCTCGGCCCACTGCTCATGTGTGTCTATGTTCCTCTGGATGGCATCTTGTCCCTCTGCTGTGCTGACCGCACCTCTTCCTTTGATAAGTAAGTTCAGATGACTAATGGAGGGTATAAATGATTAGAAGTATGAAGACTAGGTCTAACAGTCAGGAATAGTTGATTTCATCTGAAGTATTAAAAGCAATAACTTCTAGCCTGAGTGATTACTCTCAGGAGGTTTCTGTTTGGAAGAATCTATTTTTTTTCCAAAATCCTTGCAAATAATTAAGCCATTAGATGTTCAACACGTATATATGTTTAAAAGCTATCACAATTACTTCTATGCACCCCTTAAGGAAGGAAAGATGCAAAGACATCCATCTGGAGGCTGCAGACCTGAACTTCAGTCTCTGCTCATGAACAGGGACTACTGTCTTGGACCAAGTGCTTATCTGCTGGAAATATGCTCAACTATGTGATATGAAAATACGTTATTTAAAAATCATGAAATTTACCTAAGATCTTAGTGCTTTGTCCTGGTTTTATTGGTGTTCCATATCATGACATCATGCAGCAGCCTGTTGTCATGATATGGAATATTGTTATCTCTCCTTGTCTTAATTGGCTCTTTTTTCTTTCCTTCTCCCCAAAAGGGGGGACAGGAGGGTGAGAGGGGTCTTTTTTCCCCCTCTTTCCCCCTGTAGCATGTGAAACCACGACATGCTTATTTTGTGCTTGCTTGCTTTCCTATACCAGAAGTACTGCAGTAGTCTTACATGAACGTCATTGCTTGCTCATTTTAAAATGTGTGTTTTTCTAATGGTTTTTCCTTCTAGTACTTAATAGGAGTTTATAGACAGGAGGAAGACTGTCTTTTTATAGGATCTGATATAGGGAAGTGGTTTTAAACTGAAAGAGGGGAGATTTAGATAAGATACTAAGTGGAAATTTTTTACTCAAGGTGGTAAGGCATCGGAATTGGTGCCCAGAGAGTTGCTGATGCCCCGTGCCCCATTCCTGGAGGTATTCAAGGCCAGGTTGGATGCACCCCTGGGTGTCATGATCTCTAGTGGCTGGCAAGCCTACCCATGCCAGGGGATTGGAGTTGGATGGTCTTTGAGGTGCTTTCCAACTCAAACCATTCTGTGATTTACTTCCTCTTACGTGTATGTGCTGGTGTCCTTGCTGAATTTGTGTTCAGGTGGCATGGTGCAAGAAATCTGGTTAACAGTGCGCATCTTAGAACTGCAGGATCATCGAGGTTGTATTAGTAACCAAAGCTACTAATTTTACAAGCACGGAAGTTGAAAACACTTGCAAGGAACGTGAAATCTGATGCTTTTACTGGTATAATGTTTTTCTGTTGCCATTTGTAGCATCCTGGTGAACAAGGACTGTGATTCACAGACTGAAAACTAGCAAGCAGCAGTTTTTCAGGTAACATGTGAGCCAGTGTAGGACTTTTTTTTTTCATTAGGAGCAGTTTTTGTTAAAGAAAATTAATTTGCGTGGTTGCAAAATCAGAAACGATTGAAGAAAAGGGAGATTTCTTTCCTAAGTAATTGTATTTCTAAATTCAATGTTAAAAAGATCAAAGCTGAACATTTCTCTTTTGCAAATTCCATTTAAATATTAGAATAAAAAAAATCATTACTTTTCAACACACAATAAAGTAGACTTTGTGGAAAAAATACAGAGAGCACAAATAATTATTTCAGCAGATCACTGCATTATTCCAAAAGGTTCCGATTAGTTTTTCAAAGCCATCCTGTAGGCTAATTGTTTGCTTAAGACCCAAGGCAACTCATGTCTCCATGGCAACTGTTCTTCACTTTTTTATTTAGAAAACTGTTTATGCTTTATACTTCACATATTATTGGATGCAGTGAAACCCTAATACTGGATAAGTGTAATGGCAACTTTTCTTTTTGTGCTATTTTCCCTAGAGTGTAGGTATTCCAGGTATTACAGTTGTGATTTCTGGTCTTACCTAGGTTTTTATGGTTGAATGATCATTACATTTTATTTTTGCACTGCAAAATATATGTATTTTATAAGAAGGAAAATGTCATTTGACTTTAGGGCAGTAACGATTCAACTGATTTGAAATGGTTTTTATCAGTGTGCAATTTTCATGTAATTTAACGGAGGTTTCACAGCTGTGATAGTGATTGACAACAATACCAAAGTAAACATGCTTTATGACCCATGTTATATCATGGGTTCCTGGCTATTTCATTCACCAGAAGGTGTCAGAGAATTAGGACTAATAAACTGATATTGAAAAGGGGGCTCAAGTTAATGAATGAAAAAATATG
This sequence comes from Numida meleagris, assembly GCF_002078875.1. NCBI lineage: Eukaryota > Metazoa > Chordata > Aves > Galliformes > Numididae > Numida > Numida meleagris. The sequence continues at coordinate 7,235,233 of NC_034414.1, read as the reverse complement.
AACCTGAAAAAGTTCTCTCGAGTGTTCACGAAGTGAACACCATAAGTATATTCCAGACTGACTTGCTAAATGACTGCAGACAACTCATTTCACCTCTGACTCAGTTCGCGGTGGTAATACTGTCTTCTTGTTGTTGTTGTTGATCTGGTGGTGTTTTTCCTTAATTCTTTTTTTTTTTTTCCAAAGTACTGCAACATCTGTGCTTTTGAAAACAGATGCTCAATGCTTTTTCATTTACTGTGGATACTAACTAACTTACTTCTTAGAAATATTTTAGCTTTGATCAGTTCTTGCCCACTAGTAGTTAAGCTAATGACACCAAGATTCTGACCATTTCAGCCACCTAACAGCTTTTGTCATAGCAATCATTCTAGAGAGTTACAGAGCAGTTCTGGCTTCCTGCACACCTTAATCAAGAGATTTTTGCTAGGACTTCCGGTGTTCCTTTTATATCAAGTTTGTTAAAATTACTACAATCAAGTTAAAATTTGTGCCAACATAGTTCATATCATGTGAGCGTCAAGTGCTCAGGAGGGGTTATGTTTTCCATGTGCGGGCTTCTAGAAGGGATGGTTACAAACTGAATGAAGAGAAGTACCTGAGAATAGCTACTAGCTTGGTGATGGTTCTGGAGCTCATGCCAGGACTCAGTCGAATTAAACAATCTCTTTGGGAAGGCAGTGGTTGTGAGACTTGAGCAGTTCTAGGCAAATATCTGTCAAGAATGTTCTGGATGTGGTTGATTATCTTGAACAAGCGATGGGCAAGAGATCTCTTGGACTAGGTGAGGATCCCCCCTACGCCTACTTCTATAGTTTTATGGTATTTTTCTGTAAGGTATAATTTTTTGCTCTCTAAGTTATTAGTTTTGATTTTTAAAACTCTTGCTTTAGCATTTATTAAAAGCTTTTCTGTTCTGTTCTCATTTCCATTTTTCCTTTCTCTTTTCTTTCACATTTTTCAGGTTAGTATGTGTGAACAAAACTGTACTTACTGATAGGCTTAAGTGGAAGCAGTTAGATGCTTTATGGCATAAAAGACCGGCCTTTCGGTGCCACGTTCTGCTGCCTTTGCACTCTACCTGAGAAAGATGAGACTTGACGTGGTGATGACTAACTGTGCTGCTATTGTTGTGGTACTGTTTAGATGCATCAGTGAGGAATATTATGAAGAACACTTCCTATTGTTTGGAGTAACCTTTAATAAATAAGGGAATATAAAAAAAAATGCTGTTACCTTGATCAAGAATAATACAACTCAGATACCTAATAGAGAGAAAATATTTCCCGAGCAGCTTAGTGCAAAAATATTGGTCCAGACTAAACATCTAATAGTAATCACACACATACAAAAAAAGTTAAAATTTTTATATGGAGAATATACAAACACCCTTCCCCCAACTGTCATTCTAGCAATTCAGATGTCAGTAGCAGCTTGATCATAGCAAACTGCTGATCTAGCTCATATTAAGAAACTTCAGGTTTCTGTAACAGCCCTAGAGAACTATAGTGGAAAGCAGAACTAGACTGGCTTTGTGTATTCCTGGATGCCAGTTGATTGCAATATATTTATTAAAGCAGCTAAACAACTTGCTTTTGTATTTTATTTGCACATATAGTGCAGTTATAAATGTGTACATTTCCCTGAAACTGAGCACATATTAGTTGTTAAATGGTTTGAAGGACAGAGAAGTATTGGCTTAAATTTTAATTAAAATCTTCTTGTTTTTGTAGTAACTGTAATAAGTAAGAACACTTTATGGACTGAATTCATTCCATTCATAATTACATTGCTTTTTCTAAAACCTAGAAGCAATAGCTTGAGCGATATTTACTTGATGTTTACTTGTAGTAACATCAAAGAGATGAGCTCTAATTTTCTAGGAATTAAGCAAATATAAAGTAAACAACAGTCCCTCCTTCTCTGAAACTCTCTGATCTTATTAATCTTGGTATGTTCTTACGCCTTATTTCTTACGGATGGCATTTCTTTGGCTTCTCCGTCTCTGAAGTCTTCCTTTGGATCAAGAGCTAAGGCTTCAACTTTGGTTTTTATCAAAAAACAAACCAACCAGCCAAAAAGTGGTCTGTTTTAAGAGCTCTTATGCTTCTTGTACAAGTCCAGTGAGCATGGGGAAACTGCATGCAGTTTGTCTGAGGAATGATTGTAAAAATAAGAATACCAAATATCCACGTCTTAAATGCTAATCTATGCAACAGAAAACTAAGAAGAAAATATTTGTCTGCTTTGCATTGCATCCTCCGTGTTCCTATGGGAAAAGATAACAATAGAGAACCTCCTTTCAGAATTAATAGTAATATCCATTTTAGGTACTTCCAGCAATCGTAATGAACTCTACAGCTACACGAATGTTTTGTCCATTAATTATACAGGATATTTCCAAAAGGAGAGTAAAAACTGAAACTGTATAAATGACAATAAACATTTAAGAAGGCATAATCATATCCTAATAGCAATTTTAACTCCTTTAGCCAAAATCAAATCTCAGAATCACAAATGTTGAGTTCAGTAAACGTGGCTCTAGCACTATGTTGAGCCCTCTAGGCTTGATTTGAAATGAATAGAAGTTGATTAGTCAGTGAAAATCTTTCTCAAGTAATACATCAGGTGTGATGCTTCAAACAAAGGATTTAGATCCCAAATCATGAATATTCAGGGAATGAAATGCAACTATTATTGTAAAATAATCTAAATTAAAAAATAATTAAACTGATGTTAGAGATGCTGAGTAAGATGATGATACTGTATAAGAATAAAACATCCTTTTATTGTAAGCAAAAACCTGTGTGGAGTAGAAAACATACAGTTAATTAGCACTCGTTATAATATTCAGGATCTTTGTGAACTGTGCGTATAGACTAAGGTACCTTTACCTGTTAAGTCTCCAGTTCAAAGAAAAGCACAAAAATGTGAGGTTGGAAGTATCTAACATAGGTTGATGATCTTTTATATTTATTTATGGGAGTTGAATAGTCATGAAAATCAGAATGTTTTGATAACAAACTTCAGAATAGCAGATAGGTGCGGCATCTATTTCATTTTATTGTCTAGTGCTGTATTGACCTATCTATCAGCACAATATTGAACTTTGAGGTGGTAAAAGTAGGAGGATTGTGAAGGATGAAAACAGAAAATGCAGAGTGGAGAACAAAGAGTATACTTCATTTTCCAAATGGTTTTATTAATTTTCCATTTCTTTTTTCCATGTGCTAGAATGCTGAGAGAGTTTGTAGAACTACAGTTAATTGATTAATAACCTTAAAAATAAAGAGGCTTGTTTGTGTTAACTGTATGAGGAAGTTTAGGAACAAAATTATGTGGTGACGTCTGGTTTCTGGCTTGGAAGCGGAGCCCCTACTTGACGTTTGGTTTTATTGCTGCTATTCCATACTATTCACTGGTGTTGTAACACAGTGTAACAGAAGGGATTGCAACCGAGGGTATGGGAGACATAGTAATAGACAAGCACATAAGAAAAAAAATCTTGTTTCTGTAAAATGACCTTAATGAAAAAAAAAAACAAAAAAAAAAACATGAGAAGGAAGAGGAAAGGAAAGGAAGTAGAAATAAAGAACTCACAGAAACGGATTGCTTTTTTATGACTGTATTTGTAGCACTTACCATGGGTGGCAATTCCAGTGGAAAAAGAGTTTTCTAATGCTGTTTTTTGCAAAAACTGAGTATGTTGTGGTCTGTATAAGTAAAAATATTCATAGATATGGGGTTAATATTAAAAGATTTTATGCATGACATTGATCCTTTAATACATATATCATTTCCTGTCTGAATCTTATTTAATTTTCTCTTTGAAAGTTAAATTTATCTAGAAACGTAATAGTGTGTAACGTGTATTGTTTGTTCATTAGTTACAAGCATCTTCTCATAATTTAAGTCTACCTGTAGACGGTTATTCTATAAAACTGAGTTACCTAAAGGCAGATGTGGTTATTAGATATATGAACATTCTCCTCTTAGGAAAGGAAACAGCCATATTCCTTCTTATGTGCTTGGGGATGTAAAGAAGTATTTAAAGAGGCAGGCAATCCCACCTTCCCTTGGTAGTGCAATATTATCCTGATGTAACTCACACTTTAACGACTACAGCAGAGTCTTCAGTGCATGATTTGCACTTCGCACTTCTGTAATGTTCTTCATTGGTATTGTAGAGTGGTTACAGTGGATAATATTAGGAAAACTTTCCTCATTCTCACTTGCATGGGAAGAATCCATGCATAAATGTACACACACGCATGCATTTAACTTATTTTGTGCAGATTGTTCAGATTTATTGGCCTTGTACGTAAAGAAGATGAAAAGTTCGGCGTTATTGTGCTTTTTTCGCATCAGAGATAATGGAAGCTAAGAACATCTTCTGGGAAAAACAGACCATAGAGATTTAGGTGCAAGTATGTCCTTAGAGACTTGAAAGACTGGAAATGCGATAAAGTAAAGCAGCATTAAACAGCATTTATAGGTTTTATTAAGAAGAGGAGTTTGAATGTGATATCCTTGAAATAACGTGGGAGATTTTGTTAGAGTTTCATTTTTACATATTTCCGTGGTTCTGCTTTTTGGCTGATTTTTTTTTTGGAGCATTTGAAGTTCTTTGACAACTCATTAAATTGTCAGGATTTTTTCCACATCCTTGCCTTAATTCTAGTACTGTCTCATTTTTTTCCATCATATTCTTCTCTGTCTCTTACTGTTGTCTTTTTTTTTCCCCCATCTCTTGCTCCATTGCTGTTTCATTATTTCAAGTAAACATCTTCTCCGTATGATGAAGAATCACAGGCATGTTTTACGTTTTTGCTTTTTTCAAACATAGACATTTGTTCTAAATTGTGTGCAGAAGTCCAAGTCTTGTGGTTTAAGGTTATTTAATGAATCCTTGCATTTTCAACAGATCATTGCTTATTTCTCTGTGTTATTCCAAGTTAAAAAGACTACCGGTAATGTAGCAAAGTAAGCAGTAAGACCATTCTGAAATAGATAGGAGAAAAAAGCACACTGAAACAACAACAAAAAAAACTGTTGACTAAGGCTGGTAAAATATGTAGGTCACTCCGAAATTAATGCATCCTTCTTATTTCCATGGAAACTAGAACATATAAGGAGAAGAACAACACTATTTGATACGGCAAATTCTCATCTATGGAATGCTATTTTTCAGCATAGTTGCCACCATTAGCTATGAATTTTCACTAGTGATGAGCAAGAGCCTGCGTGCTGTGCTCATAGAAGTCTGTATGCCCATCTGGAATATGGCTTGTCTTTCATGTTGCTGTCGCCTCTACTGAAAGACTCTATCCATCTTCACTGTTCTCATGTGCACTGTTTGGCCTCCATAACGTTCAGCAAGTGTCAGCGAATGTCAGTGGGTGCAGTTTTTTCCATAAGGAGGAATTCAGTGATGAACCTTTGGTTCATTGGCACTTGCATGTTAGACGCCATTCTGTCAGATTGCCCCTCTGCTGCCATCTGTCACATGGCAGCAAGATGGAACAGATAATTGGTGGGAAGGTTCAGCCTCTAGGGCTGAACCGCCAACATCCATCTTTGACATTGTGGGCTGATATAATAAAACAGGAGACATGATTTTCAGAGCAACCTTCATAAAGGAAACTTAAAGCTGGGACTGTATTTGTTATGTTGTGTGTTAAGCTCAACGTTTAGATTTTTTTTAACTTACCTCTAGAATAAGTAGGAAATATTTCAAATAAATTGTATTTATTTTAATATAGATAGATATGTTCTAAATGTCTTCAGCAGCAGGAGGTGTTTAAAATGTGGCTTCTGGTTCTGTTGCACTTAGCTGGGACAAATTTTTCAAAAATGTTGAATAATCTTGTGCTGCATCCTTGTGTTGAAGAGGGACTTCTACTTAGACCTTTTTGCAAATCTTATTTACTTCTTCCCCTAAGTATATTTTCCCAGCTTGGTGTGCTAACAGTGGAAGCACACTAAATCAGAAAAGACTGTTAATTTTGCTTTAAAAAGAATTCTGATAGATAAAATTCTCCTCAGGCTCCATGCCTGGGGGCTTCAGATGCAGAAAGATTAAAAAAAAAAAAAAAAAAAAAGAGGGGTTTTACAACTGAGAGAACAAGGCTCGTATAAAGATTTCTTAGCAATGTTAATTGCTGCTCCTTCAATAGTGTCCAGAGACTGACTTGGCATGTTATGGGGAAATTATTTCCATTTAGTAATACGGAATAAGTGAGCAAGAAGATTCTTCAGCCTTCATTTGATTGCAGTGTAACTCTGGCCTGAAAATGCAAGTGTAGTCTGTTAATTATAGAATGACTGGTTAATAATAATGGAGGTATTATCAAAAGTTTGCGTGGTAAGTCACATTTGCTAACTCATGAATGATAAGCCCTAGGGAAAGTTATTGCTTTGTTGTTCAATCCTGTCATTCTGATCTCTGATGGGTGGAAGCAACAGAGTATAGATGTTGAATAGCTGAAAATGTGAGGTGGCAGGAACTGCCTGTAATGCATGGTGGATCTGACACAGAATATTTATACTTTCCTTTACTACCATACAGTCTTTCTACTTCTATACTGACCTCTGTGAGTATCATTTTTCTATCCAAAATGATGGTTTGCACACGACCAACTTAATGCCAAGTTAACAATCTCCGTAAAAGAGGACTTTATTTTTTAAATATTGAACAAAAAGAAGCACGGCGTTTCTTGTAAATTTCCTACATCAGTTTGCCCTGTGTTCAGGCTCTTACATTTTATTTATAAAAATAAATACATAGGTCTTTACCATATGATTCAACTTGCTGTTTCATGAACTGAAGCAAACGTTAAAGTAGAAGTTTTTTCCTCACTGTGGTCAGTGGCAATATTTGTAATAGCATTAGTGAATGCGAGAATAGACCAGAAAGATGTTTGCTTGAATTAAATGAAGGTAGAATAGATAACTCTTTCAAGAAGTTGGAGCTTATTTGAAACACTTGTTTTTTCTTATGAGAAAAGCTGTATGCAGTCGTTGTTTGCATGAAAATGCACTAAAACTTGTCTAACTCATTTTAATGAGTCACTGAGGGACTGTATTAATGCCTTCATCTGTTAGGTTATATGTGAGGCGAGGGACTGTATCACTGAAGCTCAGTGCTCTGAAACAGAATGCAAACGTCCAGTGGGGACTGTTCGTAGCAATTAGGAAACAGTAACAGTTGTTTGAAAGACAGAGACTACATGTTAGTTTAGACTGTAAGTCTTACAAAAAAGATAACGGAAAGCTTTCTTGAGAAACAAGATGGAGTCAGTAGCACTTTGTGGTTTTTCAGTTTCTCAACAAGTGTCTAAGTCTCCAAAAACTAATTATTAAAGTAGAGCTTTAATTCTGCCATTTCAAAGAACTATCTCGGATGATACAGAGAAGTCTTAGTTGTGGCCACCACAAGGCTCCAGCAGAGCCTGAAAGCACCATAGAAACCACTGTGGGAGCTCTGCATCCACTGCAGACTTGAAGCTGTACAGACAGAAAAGGCAGAGTTTATCAGACAGTCACAAACTCAAAAATCATAGATAATGTGAAGAGCACATGAATATCTAGGCTTGAAGTCTAGAAGTAGCAAATATGGATGAGTTAATATACTCCTTGCTTTCTGAACACTCTGAGTTCTTTGAATATCATCTCAAACTATGTGAAATGTGGGATATTCCTTCCATGACTTGGTTCTATCTGTTGTTTTAAGGAAAAATGCTGAACATGTAACATAAAAGATGTGAAGTTTTGTGTCACTGGCAGCATCAGCATAGATTAAAAGGTACGGAAAGGTATTTGGGTGGAATTTAGGTGCCTCAATCCAAAGATGCAATTCAGAATATTTTTACTCTGTTAGGATATTCATGTAAGGTTTGCAGAAGTATTAGATCTATGAGATACTAAGGTCTTAAGTTACTTGCCAAAACTATATGCAGCTGAAGATGTGAATATCCTGCTATATTTTTTATGAAGAAGGCAGTGAAGAGCATACAGCAACAGTCTTGCTGATCATGAACCAGAGCATGGCTTTGATTCTTTCTGTTAATGTGTAGAACCGTCTCTTGACTTTTTTTTTGCCCCACTTATTTAGCTTCTCTGTTTCACTCAATTTCATCCGTGCAAACTTAAGAAGAGTGGAGGGAATCACCACACTCCTTACAAGGTTGTTATCACGTTATTGGTTAGTCTATTATCACATTAGTTAGTGGCTTTATGTTCTTTTTCAGAGGTAGCGGCTGGAAGATATGAAACCTCTCAGGAGAAAAAAGCCCTATAGCCTCTGTACGTGGTTTTATTTTCCTATCATATGCTATAATTTAAAAAAAGAATATGGTCATTTATTCACATCAGAAGTTTGTATTTTCCTCATAGCATCTGGTTATATCTAGATTATATCTACCATTGCTGCAAAATTTATTTTATGCCTAGCTTGTTTGATTCACTTCCCAATCAGCATCCCCTTGTGAAGTAGGCATCAACCTAGCACATCACTCCAAAATCTGTTTTCATAAAAACATTGAAAATCATTCACTACAACCTCCTTCATAATTGTCTAATGTTGTATTTGCTGTCTACACAGCCTGATACATTTCACAGGTGAAAATATTTAGCCCTGGTTTACAGAGAGGGAAGTGGAGGTGTGGGCTTACAACTGAGACTTGAGAAAACCGACACTAAATGAAGGAACAGAAGCCTGTTCCAGTACTGCCAGCCTGTCCACTTCATCCTAGCAGAAGTGAAAACATCTAATTAGATTCTAGTTGAAGCTTTGGGTGGACAGTAGCTTATAAGACACAGAGTCTGACCTCATCATAAATACCAGAGAACTTCTATGGATGGGCTGAGATCTGGAGCTGAACTTGGAGGCTTACATCTACATTCCTTTTTCAGTTAGAGCTAGAAATACTCAGAGATGGACTTGGAAATGATCTCTAATTGATTTTTTTTTATTTTAGCAAAGATAATGTTTAAGGCTTAGACCTTCAAATACATTCACGTGCATTTGTATGAACAGTCATGTTTGAATAAATTAGCCATGCAAAAATTATCTTGTGCAGGTGTTATTCTGGGGGACTTTTCTAATGTAGTAAGCAGTAACAAGGACAACATAAATTCTTGTTGTGAGGATGATGAAAAATGACTTATCCTTTGAAATGTATTTTGCTAGAGAAGACATGATTAGTGAGAGAAATCTTAAACAAATTCTATGTCTCTAGAAGAGGCATACTCTTCTCGTGGAAAATATAGAAACTCAGGGAAAGCCTTTGAAGTATGTGTAGCCAAAGGAGCTACAAGGAAGTAGAGGAAGGAGGAAATCACTTGGAAAAGGATGAATGAAACAATATGATTTTGGAGACAGAAAACAGACTTACACAAAACTTTTCATGGTATTTCCCGTACATTCTGTACTTTTCATCTTACTGCAGATTGAAGAAAATTAACTTTGCTTTTATTTCCAGAACAGAAATCATGGCACAGAGGAGGAACACATAGAGTAGATAGTGCAAGAGAAAATATTAGGGATTAAAGGTAATACTTGGATCAGACTGATTCATTTGCTGGAATTCATTCTTGCAGTTCAGTAAAGGCCGAGTATTTGTTTTTTGAAGGTATAATGGATTTTTTTTTATTATTATTCTTGTTTTGTTTTAAAATATAACTCAGGACAGTTTACTTTTTTTTTAGAGGAGGATCTCAAGAGTGTCTCAGATTAAAAAGACTGGGTGGTTTGGATCTGTGGTTCTGAATATTAATGGCCCCTGATGATGGAGGCTGTTATGCACGGTCTCTTCCCCTGACACATGATTATGCATTAGGTTGTTCTTGGCAATACCATAACAGTTAAAATTACAGTCTGAGTTGTTTCCCCATGCATATGTAGATAGCCAGTGTCTCTTCCTATCTGCGTTATCTAAATCTCTTTTGCTTTCCAGATGTTTGGTGCATTGATTCTTCAGCTAGCGCTCTAAAAAGAAACTAGGCGTTTTTTTCTCATGTCTAGTGGGTGGACCTCTCAGAGCTACCAAAACATAAGCAGTAAATAATAATAATGATTATGTGAACTTAAAATAGTTCTCAGAAGTTTTGCTGTCTTAATAAGTCTGGATACAGCTGTAAATGAAATTGTCAGTGCTGCTTAGTACGGGCCAGGTTACACATAGCATGCAAGCCTTAGTTAATCACTGTTTTTAGAAGTGAATAACAGAATGCTTAATGTTGGAAAGGACCCCTGGTCCACCAATGACTGATGCTGTTCCTATTTCTGTACTTGAGATGTATGTTTAAGTGTATGTCGAGGTCCCTGGAGAATGTTTGAGACAAGTCATTTCTGATGAATTAGGTTTGCAACAACAAAGCTGTTGTGCCAGCTGACAGACAACAAATGTAATGACTGTCCTTCATAATTATTTTACTCATTTATCTTTACAACATGGGTTTGATAGCTGAAAACCCAGACCAGCTGGCCAGCTGACTTCCCAGGCTCTCTTTATCATGCCATTGAATAGTAAAGTAGCTAGGTGTATTTTAAGTTAATTAGCAAAATGTTAGCGTAATTGAAATTTCTTGACAGATTGTGTTACACAATCTAATTGCAGCACAGTTGGAGTCAATAAAATAACTCTAAGGGAAATTGGATAATATTTCCGTTTCTAAATACCTTCCTTTGGCCATCAGTAAAGAGATAAAGAATTTTTTACATTGGAGAATAAGAACTCTGTGGCAGAGACTGTCTGCATTTAAGATGTTACACCATAAGGGGGGAAGGAGGAAATGGAATAAAAGGTCTCACACAGCTTTCCTAGCAGCTTTAAGGCTCTGACAGTGCCACTAGTTTGCTGGTTCTTTCTGTAAGCTCTCAAAAAGGAACACAAGATTCTCCACAGACTCCCTGCAGAGCATCCACAGCACTAAGCTATTTTTGAGACATCACATTTGCAATAGCAATTTTGTCAATAGGTGGGGGAAGATCAAGGAGAGACCAAGCATGTTTTTGAGGTTCTTCAAAAATATGCTAGCCCCTTGAGTTTGTCTGCAAAACAATTAATGGCCAGAACAAATATAACTTAATCTCTTATTTCTGCTACCATGCTGCTGTCCTTTTCCTTTGGTATGCATGTCAGAAAGAATAGGGCTTGAAAGAATTATGGCTCTCAGGTGTGTGTAGCTAGTTACGTGGGGAAAAAAAAAAAAAGGCATCAGTGAAGGTAGAAAGCAGGAAGGCTGGGCAAAATTCTGGAGTGCAAAAGCTGTGCTGCCAGACTGAAGTTGCAGTGGCAAGTGCAGGTGGTATTTTTGCAATACCCTACAAAATTCAGCATTACACATAGGTTTGGTTGAATGTGGCTCTGTTCCACCTACCTGCAGGGATTGAACAATACTTACTTCATCCATCAGTTAGCTATGTGGCAATTGTATATCCTTTCATTGAGAAAAGAGATGAAAGGCTTTGCTAGGAGCCCTGATCTCTGTAGGAAAAGCATACTTATCTTGATTCAGTCAATAATTGTGGTGGTTTTTTTTTACTTGAAAACAAATATTTGTAGATTCGGGAATTCAGGAATCTGTGAAATTCTGTCTACGAAAGGGATTAGATGGTAATGACTTAATTGATGTTTGAGCATGCAGACAAACTATGCATACAAAATCCTTTTAATAATTATATCTTTTCAGAGTGATAGATTTTTGTGATTGAGGTCTCAGTAATTACAAACCAGCTGCTATTTTAGGCACAGTCTGAAGCACACCCGTACTACTTATTTTGGAGTTGAAAATGAATAGTATAACACTGTTGGAGCTCTAAAGGCAGAAAGATGAATGAAAATCACTTAAGGTAATATGACATCATGCATACATACATGTATTACTGTAGTAGTTACCCATATTACTGTAATAAACTGTCTGGGTTCAGTATCATGGATGCATTTTGACTGGAATTACTTTGTAAGTATTGTATTGAATCTTCTGGGTTAAACAGCTCAGGTGTCATTTGCAGACTCTTGCATAAAAATCAGAGTACTGGTATTTGGGGCCTTGGAAGGGCCAGGGTGAATTCCTTCCTGATAAAAAATTGAGGTTTTCTAACATACTTTAAAGGCCATAGTGTATAATAGTATCTTAGAAGCATCTGCATAAGACACAGTGCAGCTTAGGAAGAAGATAACGTATCTACCTCTACGACCCACTGTCCTGACGTGTTCAGAGCAGGCTGGATTTTCGGGGATGAAGTGTAGTAAAAAGTTGTCTATTAGATTGCTTCATTCTTGTTGAGGCAGCAGGAAGGCTGTGATATACCAAAATGGGAATTCTCCAAAGGGAAAGGAGGGTTTCCTGGCTGAAGGCAAGAACATGGATGCTTCTTACCCAAAATGTTCCTATACAATGCTGTTTATTCATCACACGTTGCATGCTGTCTGTGTCAAGCGTGCTTTTCTTAGAGAGAGGAAATTAAACTTCTAGCTTAGCATCTGAGATTGTTCAGAACATTATTTTGAGGAAATTACCGGCTCTAAAATGCTCGTCATTGTGCAAAATAACAACTGCCTCCCACTTTGAAATTGACACCTGACATTAATGAATATGGTAATTTTATTTCTCTGCTCTTCTGCATTCCATATGTAAGTGGAGCTGATGTACTATATGTGGACCATTTTTCTATTGGTACTCTCATTCCTCCATTATAGCAGCTCATTTTACACCGGTTGATTTAGGTAAATGATAGGGAAAGTGAAAACTGTGTTCTAGACAGCCATGTGAGAGAATTCTGTCAGAAAATGATAAAGAAATATGTTATCAATTTAAAAAAGCAGGTTGTTCCACTAATCATTTAGTCAACTCACATGGAATTGTCTTGAAGTATGGTCTTATTCTGTGTGAAGGAATGGAGAGGAAGATAATCCCACCTCCCAGCTGCTAAGGGGATGTGAACATTTTCTTCCACTCCTGTTACTTGCTGCTAGCTCGATTGTCATCTGCTGATCCGAGCACAAATACGGTCTGGGCGGAGAATGGCTTGAGAGCAGCTGTGAGGAGAAGGATTTAGGGGTGTTGGTTGATGAAAGACTCAACATGAGCTGGCAATGCGCGCTTGCAGCCCAGAACAGAACGTCAACTGTATCCCAGGTTGTATCCAAGGAAGCATGGTCAGGAAGTTGAGGGAGATTTTGCCCCTATACTCTGGTCTTGTGAGATCCCACTCGGAGTACTGGGGCCCCCAGCGCAAGAAAGACACTGAGCTGTTGGATTGGGACTGGGGAGGGCCACAAAGACGATCAGAGGGCTTGAGCACCTCCCCTGTGGGGACAGGCTGAGAGTTGGAACTCCTCAGCTTGGAGAAGAGAAGCCTCCAGGGAGACCTTATAGCAGCCTTCCGGTACCTGAAGGTGGCCTTCAGAAAAGCTGGGGAGGGACGTTTTAGAAGGGCATGTAGTGACAGGATGAGGCAAAATGGCTTTAAACTGGAAGAGGGTAGATTAGTCTAGATATCTGGAAGAAGTTCTTTACAGTGAGGGTGGTGAGACACTGGAAGAGGTTGCCTACTGAGGCTGTGGATGTCCCTTCCCTGAAGGCATTCATGACCAGGCTGGATGGGGCTCTGAGCAACCTGGTCTAGAGAGAGGTGTCCCTGCATGGAGGTCAGATCTAGATGATCTTAAAGGTCCCTTCCAACCCAAACCATTCTATGATCTAATATACAAAGAAACTACAGAGATGCACTTTTTCTTTATAGTAGTATGGTTCTGTCTATAAAACAGAAGACTAGATGGCATGAGATGTGAGAAGAGATCTGATTCCTATGGGAAACCTAGTTAGGAGAAAATGGCAGTGGTGGCTGTAAACTAGTTATGTTTCTCATATTCTACAGGAGCTATTTTTTCTGTCTATGTGAAAATAGACTCACAGCTCTTCTGAATTAGAATTGCCCTAGTTCTCTTTCCACAGCTTACTATGTATCAAATCTTTTATCTGAAGCATGTATTGTACGTATGCTGCTTCCATGCATATTTTTCAATTGGTTAATCAGGATGCAGCTAAAAGTATGTGCAATGGGATCTCAACAGCAGAATGGAAAATCAGATAATTCCTTTACTTTGGTGAGTAGCTAGCAATCACTACTAAATGTGTGATGCACTGCATTCCTCGCACAGTGAAGACTTGCTTACTTGTCTTACCCTCTGAAATGTGTCTTTCACTTCTTTTACTCAAGCATCACGAAAAATGTGGGGTTTTTTGTTTTGCTTTTGTTAGAGTGTTCTGTATTTCTTTGCTTTGTCTCAAGTCGTTACCCTTACAGTAAGAGTTCTTACAAAGTACAGGATCTGGCAGAGGGGTAGAGGAAATTAATATAAAGCAGTAAATCCAAATTTCCTTTCTGTGGAAGTTCATCTGTTAAGAATGGTAATATTAGAGATTTAAATAAAAGTTCCAGAAGATATTTCTCGATTAACTGTTGCTGTTTGGGCAATTAAGAGGGATAGTGTATTATGTCTGTTCCCACAAATCCTAGGGTAACACCTTCTCTAAAGACAGCACTCACCTGTTCTTCAGTTGCTCCATAAGCCAGTATTCTTGTATTCCTGAGCACTTCTTTGGACAACTCTAAGGATGCTCCTGTGTTATGGCATGGAATACTTACTGATGCACTCTTTCAAATGTAACATGTTAACAAATGTTTGATGTCTTTAGGAAAAGACATCAGTAATTAATGATACTATATTTTGCCGAGACCTTGGATTTTGCAACATTCATCAAAAGTGATTCGGGCCTGGCTGCTACTGTTAACTCATTAAGTTCATTCTGGCAATTAATTCTACCATGATCTGACATTTTGTAGCGACGCTTGACATTACACTATTGGTCTGATACCTGAAGACAAAATACACTTCTTCCTTAATGATAATGGTCTTGCTGAGATACAGTAGCGCACCAAATATGAATAGTGGCTGAAAGAGATCATTACCAGACTTATCTTCTGGAACTGGACTTGCTGATGAAATTGTAAGAGAAATCAGTGTGTTTGAGAACGTTTTCTTATGTATGAAGAATAAGTATCATTGAAGCAATCTGTCTGTTGAAAATAGCTTAAGGAAAGATGATGTAGAAAAGGTTTTGAGGAAAGAATATAAAGAGAAGAATAGGTGGATAGTGGAAATATATGTGATGGGGGAAGAGTGAAAACAGCACAAAATTTAAATGCATATCTATTAGGCATATAATTAGATGTGGCTTAGATATTATTTCTACTTGGAATGAGAGTTCTGAGGCAGAGTATCTTGGAGCTCATTCAAAGTGCTCCAGAGATTTTGATTTGCCTGCCTTGAAATGTCCTTATTTTAATGGGGTGATAGTAGAAAGGGGAGAGGGAGAGACTGACATTCATGCTTTCAGACAAATTTGAGGAAAAAGAAAAGCAATTCAACAGAGCCACAAAACTAAACCTAAAGATACTTCTGATGAAAAGAAGGAATTTATTTTATGGGGAGAGTTCAAGTTGTAGTGTGGCAGCATTTGAAACTAGTTTTAATTTAAAATAGATTTAAATTGAGGATGTGAGGAAACAGCTTCCAGTCCTGTCTCAATGAGAGGAGATTCACCTTTAGTGTCTCACTGAGAATTCCTCCTTCTGTTTCAATGCACTTAAACTTTTGACGGAGGTATCACAGAAGAGTTCTGGGACACTTGAAAACAACTGGAGAAAGATACAAAAAATGAGGTAATTTGAGAAAATACAGAGAAAGAAAATTTGTCTGAACATCTTAGCTCCTGCAACCAATAGCAAGAAAACCATCTGTAACAGTAAATAGTTTATTTCCAATTACCAGCCCTTGCTTGGCCATTATGGTACTGAACAGAGTATGATCATGATCCAAGGTACACAACAGCTTTCTGCTACCTTTGTGTAGCAGTAATTTAGGGAATGTTCTGCCATCTATGATGGCTTAAACGTATTTTCATTATTGACTGGAAAAGTACCTACTGTTCTAATTGGTGCAGCCATAAGATGTACAAGTGTTTGCAGTTACTGTAGCTCCAAAAGTCCTTTCCTATTTTTTCCGAATTTATAAATATAAATTTGCTAATTATTTCCTAATTTAAAATATTTTTTGTAATAATTTGGTTATGAAATTGAAAATGAAGCAGAATATCCTTTAGGGGTCACTTGAACTTTACAGTTACGTTTAATGTTGCATGGCCTGGGTAAGCTAGAAAGTGCATGAGACTTCTACTGGGTATTGGAGGAGAGTGGGTGAGACTTAACAAAGACTTTTTTGGGTACTCAGTGCTATTTCCATGAAACACATGGTATATGTTTAAAAAAAAAAAATTTGAACTGGAAGTAAAGCGCCATCCTGTTTGGAGAGATCATGTTTTGTACTGAAAAAATACAAGTAGTATGAGAAAAAGAGATTAGATGAGATTAGAATTGTTTATTTTAAACTATGAGATCATTCTTCAAATTTTAGTGATATATTTGCTCATTTTTCTGTTATGAAATCTATTTAAGTTGAAAGTCATTCAGAAAGTTCAAAACTGTTACTATTTCAGTTGATGGGTTTAAAACTATATTGCTTTTTTTTTTTTTTTTTGAGTCCTTAGCTGAACTTCTCCATCATTCTTTAATAGGCTCTTTGGAACAGACTTGTCTGCTCAGTCATATCTCATGTTACAGAACACTTACAGGTTGTTTTATTAGAACATAAATTCACTAATGGTTATTTGCAGTTTAAGTGGTTTAAGGCCATAACCTTTTGGACAGCGTTGTGCACCAGATTAGTGTGTCATTAATTAATTTGGAAAAGAGAAATGCCTAAGTATAGCCAGCAAAGGATTTGAAGCTGTTTAAATGGAAATATTAGAATATTGATCACATTGATAAGTATTACTTGAAACAGATTTTGTTCTTGCGGCTACTAAGGAACAATTTCAGTTTCCAGTTCTGAGCATTACAGCTTCCTATTTGTACTAGTCATGCAAGGGTTGGATTTGGCCCTGATCGATCTACTGATTTCTCTTTCAAGGCAGAGTGCAGCTTTTGTTTAGAACTTACACAAGTCTAAAAAAAAAAAAAAAAAAGAGGAAAAAGATGAAAAAGATGTTGTTTATATTAGAAATGACTTTTAGGGCCAACTGTGATGATTTTCAGTCACGGTACTGTATGTTTTCCTTTCCTGGAAAAGGGCTACACTTGGAGTCTCAAAGTTGGTTAACTTTGCCATACCCTTTTCTGTGTCTCTTGCTTTCTGAGCTACTGGCTTCTTGCTGTAATGGTCTGTGTCCAAAGCTGTTCTGGGACATTGTCTTGCCCTGTCATTCATGCCTGGCTCTTCAGGCTCTGTTTCCAATTTGCTGCAAGATCTCATCAGGCCTTTCTCCTGTGGAGTCTCAGTTAGCTGCTACTAAAACTTGCTACTAATGTGGTGTCTCCCATAACTTCCATTTCACCATGCAGGAGCACTTCAATTTGAAGGTTTAATTCTGCTATAGATCAGGCTTTTTTCAGTGGGGATTATCAACCTTTTGCTTGTCACTTTCAGTTTATTAATAGTCTTGCCCGCAAAGGCTGCTGCAATCAGTCTCTAAGCTGTCCCTGTCTCACTAAAGTTTTGTATAAAATATGTAGGCTGTATATCGAGTTAAAGGATAGCTCTGCTGGAAAAGGGTCTTGAAAAGAGATGTGTGGGTCTGTTTTGACAGAGGAAAAGGCTTTTACTTGCTTTTTAACAAAGAAATAGAAACATGCAAAACAACATTATTGACAAATATAAAAAATAAAAGACATTGAAAGCACTTTTAAAGTTCTTGAACATTTCCTGCTGTAGTCTAGTTTATAGTGGCTTATGGGACAGAAGAGGATTGTTAACACTACAGTCATTGATAAGGACAAAACACTTGTTCACATGTCCTTCCATCTCTTGTGATCTTGCCAAGGCGACTGTCTGGAACACCTATTTCCCTTCCCTGCATCTGTAAGGAATGCAGAAAAACAAGAGGCTGTTTGGGGCTTGCAGGTGCTGAGACAACCAATGTGGTTTCACCCAGGGCATCTCATGCCTGACCACTCTTGCGGCCTTCTATGATGAAGTGATGGCACTGGTAGACAAAGGGAGGGGAACAGTCTGCCTGGACTTGCAAGGCCTTTGACATGGTCCCGCACCACATCCTTATCTCTAAATTGGTGTCATATGGCTTCAAAGGGTGGACTGTTTGGTGGATAAGGAGTTGGCTGGAAGGTTGCAGCTAGAGAGTTGTGGTAAGTGACTCTATGTCCAGGTGGAGGCTGGTGACGAGTGATGTCCCCCAGAGGTCCGTCTTGAGACTGGCACTCTTTAATGTCTTTATCAATGACATAGATGATGGGATCAAGTGCACCCTCAGCAAGTTCACAGATGACACCAAGCTGAGTGACTCAGCTGTTACGACAGAAGGAAGGGATGCCATCCAAAGGGACCTTGACAAATTTGAAATCTGGGCCCACGTAAACCTAATGAGGTTCAAAAAAGCCAAGTGCAATATGTTGCACTTAGATGAGGGCAATCCCAGGTATGTATACAGACTGGGAGAAGAACACTTGGAGAGTAGCTCTGCTGGGAAGGACTTAGGGGCCCTGGTAGATGAAAAACTTAACTTGAGCCAGCAGTGTGCTCTTACAGCCCAGAAGGACAACAGTATCCTGGATTGCATTAGAAGAGGAGTGGCCAGCAGGGAGAGGGAGGTGCTTGTCTCTCTCTACTTCGCTCTTGTAAGGATCCATCACGAGTACTGGGTCCATGTCTGGGGCCCGCAACACAGGAAAGATGTGGAGGTTTTGGAGAAGGTCCAAAGGAGGACCGTGAGGATAGTCGAAGGGCTGGAGCACCTCTCCTACAAAGACAGGATGAAGGAACTTAGCACATTTGGTCTGGAGAAGGCTCCAGGGAAACATCACTGAGGCCTTCGAATATTTAAAGAGAGATTATGAACAGGAGGGAAATCAACTTTGTACATGGCTAGATGGTGATAGAACAAGGTGGAATGGCTTTAAACTGATGTAGGGGAGATTCAGGTTAGATGTCGGGGGTAGTTTTTCACTGACAAGGTGGTGAGGTGCTGGAACGGGCTGCCCAGAGAAGCTGTGGATGCTCTGTCCCTGGAGGTGTTCTAGGCCAGCAGGATGTAGCCCTGGGCAACCTGATCTAGTGTTTGATCTAGCAGTTAGCAGCCGTGACCACAGCAGAGGGGCTGGAACTAGACGACGTTTGAGGTCCCTTCCAAGCCAAGCTATTCTACAATTCTACTTTTATTGTGGATAATAGTAACTTCAACATTACAAGCCTGTTCTGATTTCTTTTCCCACGTATCCGTGATGTCAAATAGTCCAAATGTGACAACACGTGCATTAAATTCTTTTTCAGTTGCATGGAATTATTTTGTGGCACTTATTATATGTCATTGACCCTTAATTAGTGCGGTATTTACAAGTAGGCTAGATCTTCCAAATGAGAAAAGACCAAGCTTGTCCCCTAAAAAGATAGAGAAACTCAAAGTTAATTAGATGTTATGCACATGTAGAAGCCTTGCTGATGGATATGTAACTTCAGTTCAGATGAAAACAAGAATATAGCCCTTTTAGGTACAGTTTATGTGGTCGTACCACAGAGACACCTGTGCTATCTTTCCCATTTGTTTCTGGGCTCTGCCAGTGGAACCCTAGGAATTTCCCTCAGCTACATGTCAAGTTTTGACAAGAAGAATGCTAATCTTGCTAACCTGCCTTGCTAAATGCTAATTTTGGTAATTTACCATACTGTGAGCTGGTGAAGTACTTCTGTAGCTTCTGCATTTTTATTCTTTTGATTAAATATGAGATTCATGTTTGATATCTCTAAAAATGTTTCTCTAATAAAAATTGCACCCCTAGAAGTAAACAAGAGGAAGGTTCTGTGTCATGTTTGAGTGCTGTGAAGTAACTATCATGTTAACAGCTCTCTGGTCTCACTCATTTTACAGAAAAAAAATTACGGAAAAACATGGTGTTAAAACACTTCCAAAGTGTTTGCTGTGTTTCTGAATAATGAATTGAATTTTCATTTATTAAATACATAATAGCAATAAATTACAATTGCGCAATTTCTTACAGAGTTTTTATTAAGATCAAAATTACTTGTTCAGACTAGATTTATATAAATAGATCACAGTACATTTTTACTTGTTTAGAAGATTGTAGTACATATTATAAAATTAAGAAATTTTTTGTCCCTCCAACCATCACTGCGAAAAGGAATCATGCATTATTTTTACTAAACAAACAAAAGGCCCACCTAGCTGAGAGAGCCACGGTACGGGAATGGCTCTGCTCTCCGAAATTAGACATGAAACAGAGATACCAAGACTATTTATTGAACAAGAAATAATAAAATATAGTACAATGTTTGTGTTATTAAAAATGAAAGTATACCAAAACAACACAGCTCTCTTCACGCACCTTTGCAAGGGGTATTAAAAATGACAGCTGGCCAGCATGCAACTGAGTAAAACATTCCAGTTTTACAATGTCTAAGTTAGAGCAGTGGAAAGACTAACTGAAAATCCAGACAAAACAAACAACCCAGATGCTTACAAGTTCTCATGTCACCTTCCCTTCAGTGCTGTGTATGCTGTGCTCAGTCAGCAGTTGAGTATGTCCTGGTGATACCTTTCCTGAATGGTGTCTGTTTCTGCCATCTGGATTAGTGTGTTTTACAGACAGACCTTCAAGGAGGTGGAGGTCCTTTCAGGACCCTGGAGTACTTCCAGCTGGAGTTCCTTGCCCAACTCGCTATATTAGACGGTGACTCTACAAGCAGCTCGGCTCTGAGCGTGCTGTGCTCTTACAGGGTAATTCACACCTTGCATAGCTTGGTTCACAAAACATAAGGCTGTCACTTCAGAACAGAGTTATGGTTGCAATCAAGGCTTTGCAGTAGTTACAGCAAGAATCAAAGTGAAGTTGTTATAGAGTCTGTCCTGCTCCTGTTTTCCTCAGTACAGAGGTTTCTGTTCAATTCTGCAGTGTGGTGGATTGCTTTCTCTACATGCTTTTTTCCTTTTAGAATAAGAGAACCACTGTTTTCTCACTTGATACTGAGATGTAAACATTTTTAAATGCATTGTTCTAAAGGGAAGAAAACATTTGATTGATAACATTTCATGCTGAGTCAACTACCGCGTGATTCTTTTTTAAATTCTTTCTATTCAAATAATCCCAAAATGCATTAACAATAATTTAATATGATAGATTTCTAAGTGGGTCAAAAAGACTCTTCAAACAAATTTCCAATCCTCTTTCTCCATTTCCCTTTATTGTTTATTTTTTTTAGACTAGGAGAGAGTAAAGAGAGTTTGTAGCAATTTTAAATTATTATTTTTTAATGGCAAATAAGTCCCCTAAATGCTCTAACATTGCCAGGTGATAAAACTGAATTTGTCTCTTGTACTTCTGACTTTAGGTGCTAAGTGTTGATATAGCTTTGTATAATGGTTGGAGTTTAAAAAGCAAAAAAAACATACCAGCTACCCCTCAAACCAAGATGGGTTAGACTAAAATAATCCTTCCTTTCATTCTTTTCTGTTGCCCTTTGCTGTTGTCTAATTTCAGTCTGAACCAGCAGTACCGCTACCGGTAGCTGCATTGGCCCCCTATATAATACGTTTGCTATCTTATGTATCGGCTGGTATAGAAAGCTGAGGTGTATTGAGTGGCAGGAACAGTCTGGGAGGTGGGTCATTTTTTCCATGCTTGCTTTCTGTTCTGTTAGTCCCTGCTTCTGCAGATTGTGATGCATGTGTGGTTGGTGTATCGCCAGGATTATTTACAGGGCAAAATGACACAAAAGAGCAAAAATGTCTTGTGACTAAAGTGAAAATAAAGAAATTTCAACATTCAGCTGCAGAATAGTTGTGCTTGTGAGTGTTTTAGCACTGGTATTTCATACAGCTTCCCATGATAGTCTGCCTCGGTGTCAGTATCTTGGAAAGCTTTCGCTTCTTTTTTCATAAAAGCTATCTGAAATTATGTCTTCTTATGGAAAACTAAAAGTAAGAGTTTAATAGAATACTGTTATTGAGTAAAGTGAGGTTAAAATTGTGCTGAGATGCATTTCTAAGGGATTTCCCTTTTTATTTTAGTGTTACTTGTGATATAGCATAATTGTGCCTTCACAGGTAATAAATGAATGTTGGAGGTTTGGAATGATTCTTATGAGCTGTTCTACTAATTCACCTCTGGGAATTATAGTTCAGAAAAGAAAAGAGTGACCAGTACTGGGATCACAACTAGCTCCACGTTTCCAACTGGTTTTCTGTCAGTAGATGCTCTGTTCCCTCCAATATTGCTGTTGCCTGGACCATCAGAGCCATAATGTGGCAGTATTGAAGGTCTAAGGAGTAGATGAAGAGTGAAGTACCTAAGCACAGAAAACAGCTATTGTTCCATTTATGCACTGCTATGATAACGCAGATATTTTTATGAAGCACAAAATAATGCCATAGCCTGAGTAACAGCTTGGAAGTCATGAGTCAGAGAGCAAGAATTAGGAGAATTAAAAAAAATAAAAAAATTTCCTTGGTAATAGAAATGTTTCAAACTGTTTTCAAAATCGTTCTCCTGGTGCAAGCCCCTTGAGCATTAAATGAACTGAGTACGATAATAAAATAAAAAACATTAGCAATTATAATAACACTACTTTTCTGTTGATGCCCTTTTGAGTCTCTAGAGGCAAATCTTAGAAAGATTTCTCTTCTGTTCCATGGAGACAAAATGAACTGGCTGCATAGGTCTTTTCATTCTCACAGCAGCTACTGTTCGTAACATTGCCCTGGTAATCGCAGTTGCAGTGGGAAAGCATGCAGTTGCCTGCTTTGTATCCCAGGTGGGGTTGCATCTATACTGATTTATCCCGGTAATCAAAGATCTCCGCTCACAAGGAAAAGGTCCTCCTTCTTTGTTCGTGCTTATCTCCTCACACTGGCTCCTGGGAGATGTGCCTGAGTAAAGAGTGCACAGTTTTGCCTGAAGTGAGGATCATGCATGAACAGTTCTGAGCATTGTATTAAATCACTGGTCTGCTGACATAAGGCTTCACTTGAGCGTGCATTGAAATACCTTTGCTAGGGCTACTTTGTATTTTTTGCTCTGGACATGGCCAGTTACCAATCTGAAATTTTGCTTGGGCAGGCTTTGAAGAGTTGTTGAGTTTGCCTGGAGTGTCCTTGCAGGTGATAGCTATATTCTTCATAGCATGAGATTTTTATTTTTTTTTTTTTTTGGCAACAACTATACTTCTAGGACTTCTGCTTTATAGCCATGCTACACATTTACAACAGATCCAATATCTTCTGCAAACTTTAAGCTGCATTTTTATCCATTAACAATTCTGGTTTTCTGGAAGATCCTCAAACAACAAGTTATAGAACTTTTTTTTACTTTTAGATAACAATTACAAATATTTTCTTGAATCTGTACAATCATGTTTGTGTCAGCTCAGTTACAAACTGAAAATGGCTGGTGAGCGTTTAACACATACAAGATGCAAAACAGTGTTCATACGCATGAACTTTCCTGAACAGCATATATAAAGACAAGGGCTACCGACCTGTAAGTGTGTAGCAGGCAACTAGATTGTATAATACACATATAATTTGCATTTGCACTTTTACAATAAAGGTATTGATGTAAAAACTTGATTCAAAGCCTCTCTAGCAAAAAAATTAAGGAAGAGTTAACCCTATGCATGGATAAATAATCAGCAAAATTTATCCCAGGGACTATTGTTCCTGGACCTAGATTTCATCTTGTGAAAGAATTTAGTGCTTTGATTGTGTTTTATTTCTTTTAATGGTCAGAATTCATCAGCATTTACAATGTACGATTATTGAAGATAGCCCTGTCAATGTTAGTTCTACTACAAATAATAGTCTTCACAGGCAATATAGATTTGGAGCAGCATTTTAAAATGACGTGTGCGCGTGTGTGCGTGAGTGTGTGTGTGCTTGTGTGTATGATGGAAGAAAGCCACCTGTGAGATTGTTCGAACCCTTTGCAGTGTTACCAACACAACAAAGAAGCAGTGACTGGAAAACCATCTAAAAAGGCCAAGGACTCCCAGTCTCCATGCTATAGAGATGCTTATCTTCTTTCTAAAAGGACACACTGTCATTCCAAACACTCTATGTATCTTGTTCTCACCCAACAGAATTTTTTACAGCTTTGAAGCATTTGCAGGATTTCTGAAAGGAGTTTATTAGTCTTGTTTTCAGGTAAGGTGAAAGGAGACACTAACGGAGATGAAAGATACAACTCGCCATCAAAAAATAAATGTCTGATGACAATCATTCTTGGGAAAAAAATGGCTTACATAGCTTTACGTTTACAATACTGCACTTTTTTTCCCATGCATGTACAAGAACCATATTTGAAGCTGGTTCCAGTATCTGTTGTTTTCATTGCTTTCACGTTGCTTGTCAAACCAGGGTTATTCTAATGAACAGAACATTTGACTTGAATTTGGGTAATGCTTATGACCATACAAAAAATCTATCAGTAGCAATAGTGTCAGCTGGAGAACTAGTGCTACAAGTGGATAACATTGCACTACTTGAAACCAATAGCTCTTCACACAGTAGAGGACTGAGGGTCCTATTCAGCAATATTCAGGGTCCTATGGTTGCGGCCACAGAGGTTCCAGAAGCTCTCGCTGAGTCTAATCCTGATTCAGGAACCAAAATGATATGCTGTGTATATATTTCTCTGCACAGCCTGGATGCGCTGGACACCCTCCCCCACTTGATTCCTGGGAAGGGAAAAAAAAATAGTCTCTGTTTAGCTCAGTGGCATGAAAAGCAATTCATAGCAATGAAATCTAAAGAAGTTAGCCAGGCATGTATGAAAAGAACGAGTTGCCTGTAAAGAAGGGAAGAGCTGTCAAAACCTAATAGTGGGCTCTGGCTGCGATAAAATTTATCAAAGAGGGAAGACTAGTTTGATTTAAGGATGTAGCCAACTTCTGCTAAGGGACACTTTTCATTTTCTAGGATATACTAACTGTTAAAGTGCTCCTCATGTGCTCTCTTGGTCTGTTCCTATCACGGTTTGGTTAGAGCTGAGAGCTCAGGGATGTGCTTTCTAAACTCAACTCCCAGATGCCCCGGTGGGCATTTCAATTGTGGCACTTGAGCCAGCAGCTAACTTTTCAATGAGGGCACAAAAATCTGGGCTCCCCACTTTGCTTGATCTTCCTTTGCAGCCATGCTTGTCTGTTGGTACCACCATTCTCTCAAAAGGCACAGTGCTTTCCTGCTGCAGTGGGCTGGGAGTGTTCGAAGGTCTCCCTGCTGAAAGTGCACTGCTGTTGTGCCCAGGAACTAGTAAATGTAATTGCTTATGGAGACAGAAAATGCTGGGGTATTTTTGTCATTTTGTAACGTCTTCCTATTGCGTGACATTTAACTTACAGAACAACCTAGAGATGGTGCTTGCAACCAAGTCAATTCTTCAGTTGCGTTCTAGTAACAAGTCTACACTCTGCAGAAAGTATGCTCTGTCAGCTGCCTGCCTTTATATATCAGATGCTTATGGCATTGTACATGGCTTAATAGGAGCATGATATTTTTTCTTGTCTTTCAGCATTGAGGGTTGACATTGTGGCTGTCCATAAATATAATAGCTTCTCCTGACTGAGATTATTGCCTGACTTTAGCCAATGATTGCAACAATAAAAATAAACTGTGGAAACTCTTAGGAAGCAATTTAGTTAAAACATAGAATTTTTGTGTCTCATGAATCAGGATTAGCATTCCCTGTATTGGGAAGGGAGAGGATTAAACAGAGGGATTAAAAGGACATCTTTACCCCACTGGACTCTGTGGAATAGCCCCTGAGGATATGGCTAAGAAAGAGTTCAACAGGAATGCCAAATTTCTGCTGAATAGGTTAAAAGGGTGAGGAAGCCTCTTCGGCAGCCATCCAAGCGCAGAAGACCTGCATAACATTTCTGCTCAATAGGGCCCTAAAGACAAAAAACAAAAACAAAAACAAAACAAAACAAAAACCATAGGAACCTTGAAAATTTTTTTTAATTGTGCGGCTTCTTATTAATGCCTCAAATCTCCTGAGACACTTAAACCTTTTTTTTTCCTTTTTTTTTTTTCTTTTCTTTTCAGGATATTTAGACATTCCTTGAGATTTGCTAGATGATACAGTATTACAATAGAAGTAATCAGATTAGGTTTTTACATAGAAAACCAGTAGGTCTTGTTTGATCCTTAGGAAGGCCATTTCTTTGTGTCAGTTATCAGTGAAATTTAACCTATCCTCTGTTTGGAAAAAAAAAAAACAACCAACAACAAAAACCAAACAAAATAAAACCTGAAACCTTTATCTATGGTACAGCGTTTGTGGTTTTCATGCATTTTTTAAGACCTTAATTACTTTCTGTTCCCGTGAAATTGAAAGTAGACTTAATTTGCATGTTATTAGTATTGGTGTTTCTGAGCACTTTTCTAGGATTTAGTGTATACTTGTGAATCTTGGCTTTGTTTGTAGAATTTCATCCAATTTCTAATGCCATATAGAAAGATTTTAACAATTATAGTAATGGGAAACCAAGAAAAAAGTCTTACCTCTGCAAGAGGATGCCAGTGGGCAATGGGTTTCCGAGGATATGAGAGCATTTCATTCCAGTGGTCACGACCTAGACTTTCTGCATCGTTGCCTACTTGACATACTCCAATGACCTCATTGTGACCTACACTGTGAAAATGTTCCATAATATGCTTTTCATAAAATATTACCCTCAGAATCGTACCATTTGCATATTTCATTAGAGACAATAATCACAATTTTTCAGATATATCTAAATATAACAAAGTGTAAATTACATGGGTTTGTTCTTCGCATTTCCCACAAATCAAAACAATTTAATATTTTATCCACTGTAGCAAATACTGTGTGTCTGTATGCATTTATCTTATTTTTGTATGAGAAATGTAAAAAATTCTTTGTGTTCTGTAACTAGTTGCAAATACAAGTTAACCGAACCACAATTTTAGAAACTGAGGTATGTGTCTAAGGGGTTAGTGCAGTTGCTCATAAACAGAAAATCAGTATGTGAACTGATTGTATATTCAGTTATTTCAGTTCTAGTAAACACATGCAGCTTAGTTAGGTTTGTTATGGATGCAAATCTGTATTTTAAAATTTAGAAAGGAAATTCTGCCTGACAATGAGACATTTTAGTCTTCTACTAAACTTAAGATGAGAAAATATTTAATTTCCCATACATTGGGAGAAAACTGATAACTTTATTCCTGGATGCAAAAGTACTATGCGAGATTTTGAGCCAACAGATAATGTTATTTTACAGCTACAGGTATCTCACCGGTCATAATCCATAACAGCTATCGACAAGTTAATTTGGTCAATGTTTTCTGGAGGGACGTCAAAGACTATGGCTTCATTGTAAACGGGATTAAGGGTATTCCTCTTGGTGGAAGTTTTTCTTTTCTTTAGTCGCCTTCCTTCACACATTAAAGAAACCTTCACGTAGGGATCTGTGTGAATCACAAGAACAACATTGGTTTTCTTTTGTTGTTTTTTAAGAAAACATAAATGGAAAGTAAAGGGAGTATGTGTGCCCATACCAGTTTGCAGAATTAGTCACCTGTATCTGGAATTTGAGCTTCTTTATTACCATGGAATGACTGGGAGGCAATGGACACTGGAAAGCTTTACCTGGTTGAATGCCTATAATGAGCAATTTAGGTTCAAGAAGTTTTTTTTTGTGCATACTGAGTTCTGAAAGAGTATTAAATTATTCACTGAACTATGACTGTTTTATACGATAGCCTGTGTATCAGTGTATTTATAACAGAGTAATTACTTTTACAAACCTGTAGGTCAGACAGAGGATGACAGTATTGTACATAGTATTGATGTACGGTTAAATATAATTCCAAGTGTTAAAAATTTTGGTTTATGTTTCTCGAGAGAATTATAATTAGGTATGCAGTGAAAAAGAAAAGAAAGGAAAAAAAAAGCTGTTTAATTGTAGCTCCTTTTTGGCAGTTCTACTACTTCCAGTATGGACAATGGATCTTTGAGCTCTTATTTAAATTAGTTTTTCTTGTTTTCATTAGCCGATTTTGAAACTGTTGTTGAAAGGAGTCTGGGATGACTGTTTTGTTCATATGCCAACAGCAGCAGAATTTGCTTGCTCTATCTTGGAGACTGTCGAGGGTCAGTCTGCCTCTGTGCCACAACAAATAATCTGTTACATGATCCAGTCTCTGATATGAAATCAATTTCGCCAGCTCAACCTGTTTTGAATCATGATGGCTTTAGAAGTAATAATATTGCTCTCTTATTGAGAGCAGATTATTTTAAACTGTTGGTTAAAGCAGAATGAACATTATTTACTTCTCAGAAATACCTGTACTCAAGTGACTTAGGAGATTTCAGTGTAAACACCCTTCTTTTCAAAAAGTATTCTGGTAATAGACAGTGCTGGAGTTCTGTGACTCGAGAGAGAAATGGGACACTAATCCACATTGAGCATTGAAGAAATTCTTACCCGATGCTCCGGTGATATCCATTGCCTTTAAATTTCTCGCCTTTATTATTGTAATAGTTAGTCTACCAGCTGTTGGAAGGTAGCAGAGTGAAAACATCAGGTCACCAAGATCCACATTATCCTGTTCCAAGGAAAAAGAAAAAAAATATGAAGCAATAATAAGTTTTCACTAGAAATAATCCCTAGGAGCTAAAGGCAAATTACACCTTTGAGAATGTACATTTCTGTAAGCAGAAGTTGGATTCTCATTCTCAAATGCAGCTGGAAAAACAGAAACCCATATGCACACAAGATTCAAGTCGCTCCATTTGTTGCTAGACCTTTAAAGCTGTGAACTGTAAATGTAGCTACAGTTTTCATTACTCGTACTTGGAGCTGAGACACATTGAATTGGATGAGATGCGATGTGAGGTATTGGAACATCTTTCTTCTATGTTTTATAGTGATTTGCACGTAATGCTGACAAGTTGCAGCAGATCTCTGTGCCTTTTCTTCTGCAGAATGATGCGCACAGTGAGGTTCACAGAATGTTGCTTGGGCAGGGCAGTTTTCTGCAAATCTCAATGTTGTGTGAGCTCAGTTGTAGTAGAAGTGAAATAGCTATGGTACTGGGGCAGATCCTATTAGACTCGGAGTCATAACATTTCTTCCTGTGCCTCATGTAGACAAGTAAGCTCCCTCAAGGAAGTTTATTCATCTGCTTAACTGATAGAATGATTCGCAAACTTTTCCTGTATTAAGAAAATGAGCAAACCTTGTTTGCAGATCCA
Organism: Numida meleagris; assembly: GCF_002078875.1. NCBI lineage: Eukaryota > Metazoa > Chordata > Aves > Galliformes > Numididae > Numida > Numida meleagris. The sequence continues at coordinate 7,205,859 of NC_034414.1, read as the reverse complement.
AAGTGTCTTTTTTAAAGAAAATCCAACTCTTAGAGGAAAAAAAAAAAAAGTAGGATTGTATCAAAGGGTTTCTGAGATTTGATTTGCATTTTTTTTTCACTTGAGCAGTGAACTGGTACCTTCATAGTCCTACTTCCTGTAACCCAATATTTCACTCTTCAGTAAAAAGTTTTCCTTTTCAGCAAACTCAGAGCTACATTCTCGATTTTATAGGGTAGAGTAATAAAGCTCTTGTGGAATATGTCTATCTTGCCCACCGAGATTTGTGGAACAGCTTTCCTCCTTTCTCAGGGCAGCTGCTCCTGTGTCATTGTGAGCATGTCTTCAGAACTGCCCTCAGTGTGGGGAAAGCAGCACCTGCAGCACAGCTTCTGATTTACATGCCAGCCTCCCTAGAGCTTCTTGGAGCAGGGGAAGGTAATGGCCCATGTGTGATGTATACAGCGCGCCTTGGGTTTTTTACATCCGTTAGAGAGTCTGTCATCTGGTAAGGGGATATCAAGTGTCAGGGAGAGGTGACAACATAACATCAGCAGTCATTCCTTGGCATAACATAACAGTAAATCAGGTTCTGTAGACAACTGCTAATTATGATTAAGTGGCATGAGAGCGAATGAATTACCGTAGCCATCCAACGTAATTTTATCAATATTTTTAAACACTGCATTTTGTTTTGAAGTCACTAGTGACATGCTTAGCTTCTACTGGCAAATGCCCAAAGGATGGTTAGAAATAGTTTCCTGCATGGCTTTTTATCTGGGAATAAAATAGCAAAGGTTTATTCACCTCTGTTTTTGGAATAGTTCTACTCCAAAATACCTGGAATTTGTTGGGCTTAAGCAGATACTGAATCTAGAGGTAAGCACTTAGGAAAAGGGAGGCCTGCGTTATAGTCCTTGCTATGATAAATGAATAAATCTCAACAGGAAATACAAAAGCTTCAGAAAAAGTTAATGAGAAAGGACATCTTGTCTTGCAGTGAGAAGCTTCTTGTCTAAAGTAGAAGACGTGGGGTATGAATGGAGTTCTCCCACATACATACCCCATTGAGTAATTTGATAGTGGGAAGAGGATGACAGATTGCTTCCGATGAGTATTTTCTGAGAACAAGTGGAAGAAGCATCCCACTGCGCACAGCAGGTTGTGAAAAGACGGTTGCTATAATTCTTAATTTTTTTATCAATTTCACCTCAAATGAACTTTCTGATCCGCTGAAAAAATTTGCCTTCTAAACTGATTTTTCTGTGAAACTCAGTTCTGTAGTAAAGTCTGACAGAAAGTAGTTGGATGGAAAATATGATGTTTTTAAATGTATCTGCATTAATTTTGGATCCATATCCTGGCACTCTTAGACACACTCCTCCCATTATGAATTTGACTGTGGGGCTTGACACAGGAAATAACTATCGGAAGGGGGATTACTCTTGTACCTTGACTGCCTCCCTTAACTCATGAGGAGTTTCATCACTATGCACTATCACTCATGTTGCTGCTTGACTAGATAACAGATACGCAATGCTTTCTAAATAAAGGTCAAGCAATGCATTTTGTTTTGTGAAAAGAGCAATGCATCTGTAGATAAGAGTCTTTAGGAGCTATGTTTGTACCAACTTCTATGTCGCACCTGCATGGGCACTTCACCCCCCAACCCACCCCAAATGAAGGATGGTAGAGGACATAAAAGGTGAGTGCAAATACTTTGAAAGAGCTCCTAACAAGTGAGTGTTTGAGCTAGCTGCTGCACAGACTCGTGCCCAGAGCCTATGAGCTTTGAGTTAGCAGAGAGATATGCAAGACAAAGAGTGGCGGTTGCTGTCACAGAAAAAGATACATCGGAAGGGATTTCAGAAAATATGTGCATTCAGTCAGAAATAGCTCATTTTCTTCTGCTATTATTGGAGAGAGCTGCTGTCAAAGAATGAAAATGCTGATAATAAGGGCCTTTTGTCAGTAATAACTAGCTTTTAACCCTGACTGAACTTTGTCAACTGTCATCCCTTTCATTCTAAAGACCAGTGTTTTGTGGTGGCTGTAAAGCTGATAAAGGCTGTGACAGTATCAGGGTAGCTGATATGACTCATCCTGTTTAGTGTCTCTTGCTGGATCATGCTTGGTTGCAGACCTGCTGCAGCACTGTTTTGCTGACTTGCTTTGTACGAGTATCAAAGTGCTGTTTGAAGAGGTGACGTCGTTCAGTCCTACAAGCTAAAGTGATATCAGTGCATCTGGGAGAAGTTCCTCTTGACTACACTTGTGCTTAACCTTACAGGAGGAAAATTTTATGGGGGAAGTTTTTCATTGTGAGGAAGAAAAAAATCCAAAATTGAAGTCCAGTTCCTCAGCTCTAAGGTGCTAAGATTCATAGCTGTGGAATACTATCTTCTGCTGCTAACTATGCAACTCAGGGGAACAGAATTTCAGAAGCCACTTTGAGAAATTAAGAGAAGCCATCTTTGGGCAATGAGGAGAATTTGTCGCTCTGGCAGATTTTGAGAGTGGTTATTTTTCATTAATTGTTCACAAGCTCTTAGAAGAAGATAGCGTGAAATCATTCCATTTTCCTTCATCGTAAAACCAAACCTATAAGGCAACTGTTGTTTTAACTGTATATTGGAATATTTAGATATTGTCAGCTGTGGCAGGGTCATTTTTACTGAGCTCCAGTGCTTGGTAACTAGCTAAAAATTTGTATTATTAACATCATTTTCAGTGGCTTCTCCTGAGAGATTTATTGTCCCTGCTCTTCAAAAACAACTCTTCTACTATTTCCCCCTGTAAAACTAACAGTGTGATAGTATATCTTTTAAAATGCTGAATTCTGGTGGTCGTTAATAGCTTGTGCGTCTATTATCAGAAGCTATTTACAGTTAAAAAAATTGTTTTTAGCAAATAGCCTGAAGGATAACTCACTGTCTAGTAATGTGTCAGCAGCTCCGTACTGGTGTTTAGGTTGAGCGTAAGCCATCCTGTGAAACAGGTGGATGTATAATCTTGAAGGGAACTGTGGTAATGGACCCCTTGAAGGGCTTCACATTTGATTCCTTTGAGGGAGCATTAGGAAGCTCAGGCTTTATACCTTCTTAGTGGAACCTCTAAGTTATCTGGTAGTTAGGAAGTTTCTGACAAATAGGAATTGTATTTGGCATCAGATTGCTCTTGTGGATAGCTTATTCCTTAAATACATTGGGTGCAGAGAACGGGTATGTAAAATCATCCTGAACAAGCAGCAAGGGATGGAAGGTAAAAAAAGAAATTGTAGGTCATAAGTTCTCCCTTTGTCTCTAGTCTAGATGAGAACATGCTGTTGCTGAGTTAGACAATCATAAGTTTTGTGCCCATGTCTTCAGCATATTGTGTTGATCTCTGTAGCAAACAAGCTGTAGTGCTGAGTGCTCAGATGTAGTTTTAGTCATCTAATCAACTTAGCCATTAAGGAGAGCACTTACGGACAGCAATGCCCTTGCTTATATCTTTTAAAGCTGCTAACTGTTGAAATAGGTTTTCAAGGCACTAGCAATTTTAGAGATTTTACAGCTTTTTTTGCTCTGTTGGAAAATTGTGACTTTGCAAACTACCTCCATTAGCAGTTTTGCATGTCACTGGAAATGAGGGAAAAATGGAGATTTTGTGAAATGAGATTATATCATTTGTGGACTGATTACCAGTATTATCTGTTGGCTTTTTTGTGTTTTTTTCCTACTCCTAGTGAAGGAACATCAGTCCAAATTTAAAGTCTAGTTATTTCATGATCTTCACTGGAATTACTGAAATTATGCTTCTGTACTGCAAGACAAATTTTACTTCATATTATTCTTTATTAATATCTTTAATGATGTGAGGGTTTCAATTTTGCAGGGATTTATTTTAGAATAGGTTCACCCTGCTAGGAGACAGATAATTTGAGTATAGCAGGTATATGTATTATGACTAAATGAAAAAGAAAAAAATACTTTAAGAAGTGGTATATAAATCTATTAAATTGCTCATCTGTGTTGAGAAGTCCCATTCAGATTTGAATGATCTAAGATGTTCATTTGGTTCAGGCACAAGTCCATGGCACAAATTTTATGGAAATACCACACTAGAAAAGACTTGGGTATCTAATCTATTTTGGAATTATTGTAAATTCTGTAAAGTATCTAAAAAAAGATAAACTTATGAAGGTAACTCTAAATTTTCAATTATTTCTTCATAAAATTATTTTGTGTTGTATGTATGAGAAATGCGTATTGAGGAAAAACTCTGTAGAAATGTATGTTTTTAATTGGATTTGCACATGAATAGAAGAGTGCCAGCTGTCTTCTCATTACAGAAGGATTCATGTTTTAAGATGACTAAAAAAGATAAAACTGGAAAATTCTATTTTTACAACATCTTAAACCAAGGAAATGAACTCTAGTCAAGTAGGCATTTATCAATCTCTCAGTCAAACTATATACAGTGAGATATGATTGAGTAAAGTTTATGGAAACTGGCAATAGCCTATCTTGCTTGTATGTGTGCACAACTGTATAAAGTTAAGTGTTAATCTAGGGTGGATGAAAAGGCAAGATAATTTGAGATCATTGGATTTCTAGTATTTTCTCCATTGGATTGTCTGTGTCTCAGCATTTATTACTTACCATACCTTGATAAAAATGCTGAATCTGAGTGATTCTTGCATGAATCTGTAAGACTGAGTTATCTGCTGGAAAAGTAGCATGGCAAGCTGTAGGCAATTCAGGAGGCTCCTGGAATGCACTGAGGATAACTGCTTGAGTCAAGTAATAGA